>NC_065555.1:26726335-27028148 GCF_022605725.1 Anthonomus grandis grandis
ATCAATAAGCATTCTTTCCGTTCTTTCTAAAATTCTCGAAAAAGTTGCAAATAATCAAGCTTGAGTATTTTTGAGCAGTCATGAAATTTTGCCACTCAAACAATCAGGGTTTCAAGGTTATCAAAAATTACATATTGTTACGTGTGTAATGTCCTACTTATAATAGGCAGGTACATAATTTTGGCCATATTAATCAAAATAATCAGAGGTCAAACTTCATTTGTTTTAAGTAATATCATTTCATCAAATTAATTAGTGCTAAATAAAAACAGATGTTGATTTCCATATATAGTCACAATAATATCTGTCGGTATACCCACCTCAATATACCTCGTATTTCTATTATAAGAAGGCCTTCTAAAAAATCACTTTTAATGTGCCGACTGGTACCTATTTCTTAATCTAAGCAAGAAAAACAACATTTTGAATATATCTATAAACTAAAACTCAAACCTTACATAATGTGAACGGCTTCAAGCAAAAGACGAAAACAATGAACAAATATCTGATTAGTCATTATTAAATTGACAGTAAAAAAATAGCAATAAAGATGCCACGGATAACCAATTACAATGGAATTAGTTTGCATTGGTTACGCATTACCTATTTGAAATAACTCGCACCGCTTGTTTTCCAATTTTATTATGCTCTCAAATACAAAAACATAATTAGTAGGCGACTTGTTGATGTTTACAAAAAACTATTTTGCGCTTTACCTTTGAATATGCTTATTGTTTTTTGATGCCATTCTTGAATTATGGCCATCAAATGTTTACAATTTTAACCTTTAAGCCTTTCAAATTTTTGCATTTTTACTATAGAGTGTGTTCAATAGTGTTTATGCAATTACCCTGATTTGCAGTCAGTTAGTCACCTTTGACTTCTCTCGTTTTAGTTTTGGCGAGGACCTGGTCAGGTAGAAAATAACTCCAAGGTATTTGGCCTGATTGGTAAAAAAAACTGTAGGTTTTAGCAGAATAGGATTTTAGTATAGTTTGTTTTTTGTAAAGGTTTTGGTTTTCCATGAATTTACTTGGAGGCTCTATTTCTCCATCTAGCCTAACTAAGATATTACTAAAGACAAGCAGTAATCTAATTTTATTTCTAGATTTATTTACCATATGGCTACATTAAATGCAATATTGCGTTCATCCCACTTTAAGGGTCAGATATATAGAAGAAGCATTTTATACATTATATGAAAAACTTCCAGTAAGGCTCGTAGATTAATCCTGGAAAATTCTTTTAATTATTTTCGCATGAGTAGAGAGACGTTTGATTATTTAGTGGACCGATTAAAAGAGTCTATATGCCATCAAGATACATAAATAAGATAATGTGTACCACCAACCGGTGAACCGGTGTGACCGGAAATGGTCTCAATAACATTAAGGTACTAGTATATTAATATTTTATTTTCCAAAATATACCTAGCATTATAGTGCAGTAATTATTCCAAAAAATCATTAAGGTCTCGAGAGAAACGAAGACGTATGTATATTTGTTGAGGGACTAAAAAATCCCATTACACTTAAGTGTTATTCTAAACAGGTGACTTTGTGAAGCTCTCGTCTTGAATTGAATTGACGAAACAGTGGGCTGCCAAGGCAGTCGTGCATATAGGTCTCCTGATGGACCCGTCATGCCTCACCGGGGGTTACCAGAGCCCAACGGCCTTAGAGAAACCGATAAGGCTCTCTGGTCTGAAGGACTTAAAGTCGCTCGGTACACTGAAAGTGTTACCCAAGTATTTGAACCTGTCGCGCGTGAGTGCTGGGCACTTCCCGACTACATGGTCAACGGTTTTATTCTTCTCACAGCACCATCGGCATTCCGGGTTGTCCGCAATACCGATAGTATGGAGATGGCTTCTTAAGTGCCAGTGACCGGTTAAAAGACCTGTCACTAGCCGAATTTCGCGTCTTTTTAGGCGTAGTAGATTTTTGGTGAGACAGGCAGAGGATCCACCTATGTGCGCTTTGGCCTGTCTCATACCAGGGGACTCAGTCCATCTTCGGTGGGTCCACTTGTCCAGCAGACTCTTTATTGACGCGACCGCAACGCATTTGGCGATACCAACTACGGGTTTCGGCCCCATCGGCACATTTGCGAATCCCAGTCTGGCAAGAGAGTCCGCTTCCTCATTACCTGCATGGCCTGCCTGGCCAGGTATCCAGACGAGCTGGACCCTGCATTCAACCTGTACCAGTTTTTTCAGGACTTTTATGCACTCTAGTACAAGCTTGGAGCTTACCTTTGCGGCCGTGATAGCCCTAATGGCAGCTCTGCTCTCCGAGCATATTGGTACGACTGTATTGCGGTGTCCGTGCTTAGGATTTTCTGTCCGCATTTTAATACAGCGAATACTTCGACCTGGAAGACAGTGGCGTGCTCCCCCAGCGAGTATGCCCTACTGGTATGTGGGATCCCACCACAAAGCCCTGATCCAGCTCTGTTATTCATTCTGGAGCCATCTGTGTACTAGATGGTCCCCCTATTTAGCAATGCAGGTCTGTTGGAATGCTGCCACTCCTCTCTACCTGCAATGTGCGTCACGAATCCCTCGCAGTCCACAGTCACTGGAGCCATGCAGTCACTGTCCATCAGAAGGAGAGGACATTCCTGTATGGCCCGTGACCAAATTTTTGCGTGACCGTTCTCGCCAGCACGTAGTTCGCCGAGGACCTATAGCCTGTACGCAGTCCTCATTGCCTTGAATTGCATAACGAGATCCAGAGGCGGAAAGCTCAGCAGAGTCTCAAGCGCTCTAGTTATCGCCGTCCGCATGGAACCCGTTATGCTGAGACATGCAAGACGTTGGACTCTGTCCAGTTGAGCACGAATTTTCGCTTTCTCCGTACATGGCCACCAAACGATAGCCCCGTATGTGAGAAGAGGTCTCACAATGCGCGAGTAGATCCAGTGGAGGATCTTAGGAGACAGACCCCAGGTATTGCCGAAAGCCCGCCTGCAGGCCCATAGCGCGCAGGTGGCCTTCTTCATTCTGGTGTCTGCATGATCGTACCAGGAGAGTTTGGGATCTAACTTGATAGGCCAGCATTGTTTAAAAGATTTATCAGGCTGTCGACCACAAGGCACCACAAGGTAGAGGACAATACTTCTCCCTACGGGCAGTCCCTAGCCGCCAACGTTTCGACAATCTCGTTGTTGAGCTGGGCAGATACATGACGTTTCGAGAGCATGGCCTCTATCCAGCTAACCAAACGGGGTTCTGAGCCGCGGCTCTCGAGTGCTTGGCAGATTAATGCAAAAAGGGTGTTGTCGAACGCCCCTTCAATGTCTAGAAACGCACCCAGACAGGCCTTGCCACTACCCAGAGCACCCTCCACCTTCCTAACGAGGTGGTGTAGGGCCAGGTCCGTGGATTTGCCCGCCTGATAGGCGTATTGGTGCACATGCAGTGGTTTGTTGACCAGGATGCTTTCCTTAAGGTATCGATCAATCAGCCTCTCCATCGCCTTTAGCATAAAGCTGGTAAGGCTGATAGGTCGGTACGATTTGGGATCTGTAAAATCGCTTTTTCCGGGTTTCGGAATGAAGACGACTTTCACTTGACGCCAACACTTTGGGACGTAGCCCTGAGCAAGGGACGACCTGAATAGTCTGACTATGTGTGGGGTTAGTACTTGTAACCCGTTTTGCAAAAGGCATGGATATAATCCATCCATGCCCGGAGATTTGAAGAGGGGGAATGTCTTGATTGCCCATTTCACCCTCTCGTAGGTAATTATTCTTCTAGTAGTCTCGAACTCTAAGCGAATCGGAGTCCGAGAACAGCTAGGAGGATCGCAAGATGATTTGGAGTCTGGGAAGTGAGTGCGCAGCATGATCTCCAGTGACTCCCGCTCATTGGTAGTAAAGCCGCCATCTGGAAGTGACAGCGACTCCAATTTAGTTCCAGGTTCCTTGGACAGTACTTTGCACAGTTGTGCTGCGAATGGTGTGTTTTCAACGTCATCGCAAACCGCCTCCAGCACTGTCTTTTGGAGTCCCTGAGTGTCTTTTTGTATTGCCTTTGAGCTGCGTGGAACGTATCCCAGTCAGTGGCAAGCCCTGCGAAGGAGCCGACGCGTAGTGTCACGGTGCTTTTCCGTGTTCCTGTTCCACCAGGCATTCTTGGCATTGGCGGGTCTCCATCTGAGGGGACAGCTGCCCTCGAATGCCGCGACTATTGCACGAGTCAGGTTGACAGTCCCGATCTTTGTGTCGGCCGGAAGTGTGTACCTTGCCGGCATTTCCGTAAGTCCACCGACTAATTCCTCTCGAAAGTGGTCCCAGTCAGTGCACCTTGGGTAGCTCTCGTCTTATCGCATTGTTATTATTTTAATTTTGTATATGGATCATGTCTTGATGTTTCCAGTAGGTACAAACTGCAAAAAATACAAAATTCTTGCAATAGCTTTATTTATGGTTTAAGAAGACAGGATCACGTAACTTGTAAGCTAAAAGAATTAAACTGGCTCAATGTGCAAAATAGGGAAAAACTTTATTATTGTTGTTTGTTGTTTAAACTTTTAAAAACCAATTATCCAGCCTACTTACGTAATAAACTTAAAACAGGAATCTCTAGATATAACCGAACAACACGCACGGTTTTAAAATTTGATATACCCCGTCACAGCACTGCAATTTTTCAAAGGTATTTTGTGTGCATGAAAACTAATAAATACATAATAATATAATATTAGTGAGTGTAATGTTAGTGATGTTAACAAGTCTTTTCAAAGATTCAAAAATAGATTAAAAACAGTATTGGTTAAAAGTCAATAATAAAATAGAGAACTTAATGATTGTGTTCAATTTAGGAACAATTTTAATTTTATTTCATCAATTTATTTGTTTTTGGATCGTTCTTCTACTTTTATTTTATTTATATTGCTATTAATGTAAAATATAATTTTTTTTAAGTATTTGTATTGTTAAGTCAAGTCGGTCATGCGCTAGGTAGGTTTTTTTTTATTTTTTTAAGTCTATATTTTTGTTTGATTTTTTTGTATATTAACTTAGTTAAATATTTTCTGTATGTTTTATTTGCTTTTTTAAAAGTAGTTATTATAATTTTATAATAATTTGTAATTTTATGTGTACTCGGTTAAGTTAGCAGCATTTGCTGCCCTTCGCCGAGTATAAAATAAAGGCCTAATTTATCTATTTATTTTATTTTATTAAAAAGAAGCTCAAAAATTATGAGCCGTTAATATGCGTTAAGCCAATTTGATCGGTAGGTGGTTCAGATCAGAAAGTAAACCAAACGTGGTCTCTTCAACAAAGGAATCTGTAGATTCACCGGAACTCAAAAAATTACGTCTTAAATAAATAAAAATAAATTTAATATAAAAAAATAAGGATTGCTCGGAAGCCTTCCCTTAAGCGTGACGCTTTCAGACAGATCAGATGACTGGCTTTTTCATAGATGAAATTGTAATTATTAAAATTAAGGAGAATATTGATCTTTAAAAATCCTGAATTAACGAAATAAGTCCGGCGAATCTACATTGTTGTGGTAACAAAGCTTATTAAAAATATAGTAATTTCCTCTGATCTGAGTACGTGCCCGCGATTTGTCAATGCCATGCCGGCTGATAAGGTCACCATAATAAGGTCATAGGCAATGAGCACTACTGACATGAAATATAAACGTATAGTAAAATTTTCGGAGAGACGCTCCGAAGCATGGCCAACCTGCACTTTGCCAAGTTAAAGAGAGAAAAGCTGAATTTAGTTACGTATAAAATTACAAATAATATTGTTAACGAAAAGTAAAAAAATAACGGTTAATGGCATAAGATTTGAAGTAAGTTCCTGTAAACAGAATATACCAAAATATCTACAAGATTACATTATCGTAAAGTGGTCATACAATTCAGGTGTACTATCACCTAATACAAAATTAATAAAAATGATGAAAACATTTCACCTTTAAACTATAAATAACTAAGCAGGTATAACAATAAATACAGTTTGCCCAGGATATCTGTGTTGATGAAAAGAATGCGGAAAAAAAATTCAGGTTGTTATTTATTTTTTTCCACGTCTAATTTTCGGAATTGCTGTTTATGTTGGTAGTTTCCGTTTTAAATTATAAACGAATAGTAGATTTGGCAAATCCTAACGGGCAACATTTTGAACACTTATTAAAATAAAAACTGATATTTTCATGTTTTTGTTTTCTATGTGAACAAATTAAGATAAACAAAGATTTTTCTAATTTTCTCAAAAACGAATCGACCGATTTAAAAAAATCAAACGTCAAAATAAAAGACTTCGAAAGACCTTTTAAACAAGCTATTACTCGATACCGCTTGCCATTTAAAATTTTTAAGGGGATGATCCTAGGGGGCAGAGGGTGAAAGAGGCTGAAGTAATTTTAGGTTAGAAAGTTGTCCCCCTTGACAAACCTTTTGACGTATTTTGACGTTTATTTTTTAAACAGTGGTTTTCGATAAATCCGTGGTGGGAAGTTTTTAAATGAACACCCTGTATATTGCTTACTTATACTTTTTAAATGATATGACATTTAATTATGCAAAAAAACTTTAAACTCCTTTTGCACTATTTCAGCTTCTGATATGTTACATTATGTAGCTTAGAAACGACTTATAGAAAGAAGGAAATGAAAGTGTAATAAAAAGAAGAAAATCAACGTTTATTTTTAGCCTGGACCACACGCCATTTTCTATTAAGTTTTTTCCCTCGTTGATGATTTTCTAACTATACTGTCTAGGTTAAGTTATAGTAGTTTAATAAGTTAATTTAAAAATTTACTTTAAAAAAATAACTACTTTATATGTGATCAAAATATTTACTAAAAATCATTATTATCGATGTTTAAAAGTAATAAAGAGTTATAACATTAAGCCCTGATTAATCAACTTTTTAATTATAAAATCTTTAGTTGTGATAATTGCCAATCAAAAGATCATCCACGCTGAAATAACTAAAATGGTTTTTCCGGCTAATATTAGGGAATTAGGAGAAAATTAAGATTTACAAATAATGCAAATACGAAATAACTAAATAAGCCAATATGATATGATATCTTAAGCTTTTTATCTAGAATGGTACCATCATTGCTCGTTGAACGGTGTGCATTATTGATGAATATATTCGACATTGCTTAATATACGAGTATAAGGAAGATTAAAACTTTTTTACAGTCACTTCAAAACAAAAAAAATTCAGATTACGGTTCTAAATAGAATCATACCAATAAGTTAGGAAGAAAATATTGAATTAATATCAAACTAAAAAGGTAAGAAGTACTGAAGATTGAAGTTTTCGTAAGTAACAGCACAGTAAGATTTAAATCGCAGATACCGTAATTCAATCGCCTTAATCTGCCTATTAAGCATATCATGGTTGCCAAGTTAGTACGTTGAATGAACTGGTGAAGGAGAGCTGTAAAGTATAGCTTGTCTGGGTCCTAGGCGACTTAGTTAATGAGACACAGACTCCTTGCTATATGCAGCTGTCGTGTCATTAAACACGAGCGAATTTAAACGAAAATACCTGGTTGAAGCACAGCTAAACTCTCTGGCATCTAAGAAAATTATCACGTTTAAACATATCTGAATTACGGCTAGGGACTACTCTTCTAACTGGACTGTGTTAATTCGCCTTCTTCACACCTTTGACATTGTGAACTGGAGTTAAATTTAAGTGCGACAATTTATTTGAAATGTTATACAGTGAGGACGCGCAAGTTAGAATAAATTCATTTAAAATTCAAAGATGTGTTTGAATAAAAAACGCTCGAATACTTTAATTTTTATTTTTTGTTATAAAAAAACAAAACAAAAAAATTTAAATAAATGTTCAAATTGTTGACCATTAACTTCCTGACAGTAACCAAGTCGATATTCAAATTCGTGTAATATTTTACTTATTGTTTGAGGCCGGATCTGTTGTATTTTTGGGCTGTAATTCTATTTTAACTTTAAATTTTCAGGTTTTTCAAAATAAACTTTAAATTTTAGATAACTCCATAGATAAAAATCCAATGGGGTTAAATCTGGCGACCTTGCTGGCCATTCAATAAAACCCTCCCTTCCAATGCATCTTAATAGTGTGGGGGGGGAGCTGTCCTATTGGAAGTATATCAAATCTGCCGGTATAAATGGGTTTTCACCATTTGAATAAAGTGCAATTAAACTAGGTACTATCTGATTTTGAAGCAACTCTAAATATTTTTCATAGGTAAGTAAGTCCTCAATAAAATAGGGACCCACAATTGACTTGTCCATCATTCCTGCCCATACGTTTAACTTCTTGGGAAATTGTGTGTGACTTTCCATACTCCAGTGTGGATTTTTTGGTGCCTATGAACGAAAATTTTGCCTATTTACCATTAAAAAACCATTAAAAAAAAAACTTGCCTCGTCAGAAAAAACAATCTTACTTAAAAATTGTGGGTTTGCCTTACATTTATTCATCATTATTTCGTAAAACTCTATTCTGCGGATGTGATCATTTTCAATAAGCCCTGAATTAAATGAATTCTATATGGATGCCATTATTCCTATGCAAATATTTTAGAACACATGATTTACAAACCGACTCATCTGCAGGAACTTGTCGGGTTCATTTATGTGGATTTTCTTGTAAATCGAGCAAAATATCTAATTGTCTGTTTTCTGGAAGCGTGGGACGGTCTAGGTCATATTCGTCTTTAACATGACCAAAACCCAAAACTTTTTTTAATTTTGCTTACTATCGAACGTGTAATAGATCTCTCCAAATACTTATTATTGAACAGATCGCAAACTTCGGCCTGTGCTCAAGTCTTGTCGCCATATCCTACCATCACCAAAATTTCAATTCTTTATTTTTCAGTTAAACGCGCCATACTTTTAAACTTTGCAACTGCACTTGACACTTACTGACATTTACGTAAAGTAATACATACTGTTTCCATGCGATTAAATGGTGACAAGATGTCAAAAATCAAATATAACTGTTAAAAAACTATGAAAAAACATGTTTGAATATGCTCAAAGGACCCAGACAGATGCAATTTCTTAATAATATTAGTATTAGGTATAAGACATGGTATACAAAACATACTTAAAATTTTTTGCAGAATTCAAAAATTGAATAAAAAATAGGTGTTTCCATTCAAAAAATTGAAGTTGATGATCAATGCTTATTTTTGGTTCACCCTGTATACATGATTTCATCATCAAAAAAATCGACGTGTCCGAGCGTTTTTTTTTCGAACACACCCCTGAACACCCTAAATGAATTTGTTCCAACTTCTGGTTCCTCACAGTATATTAAAGCCATACTACATAAAACAGTCCTTTCACTCGCAGAAAAACTCGGGGAATTCGATTAGACTTTAAAAAATAGTAAAAACCTAATGGAACAATACTCAAGCTCAGATCTCACCAAAGGAAAACACCAATACTGATGGTCTTATTCGACGGGTCTTAAAGATATAATTTTAGACCCTTAGAAATAAAGAGTATAGATATTGAATTCATATAATAAAACTCTAAATTAAATAAACTAAAAAAATTATAATTGAATGCTAAAGATTAATTGTAATTGTAATTATAAAAATAATATCTTAGGGACTGGGCTGCAAGGTGAAATTAACTCAACAGCTTTAAAGTCATTTAAAGAAAAAAATTAAAATCACTAACCCGATAGTGACAAAAGCAGACAAAGGGAATTGCTCGATTATACTTAAGAAAAAGAGCTATGATTCTAAAGTTTAAGAATTTATAAACACTAATAACATTAAAGTTTGCTATTCTAAATTACTGATCGTTTACTGTATGTATCTGTTAATCATTGTCCTTAAATAACTCTTAAATAGTCCTAAAATTTTCTGCTACCAACATGATTATCCCAAGAGTTTTAGATGTTATAAATATATAAAAGTGCATAAATCAGATAATTTTACTGAAATGCCAATGTAATATGTCAATGTTATGTTAGAATAATTTAATATATAAAAATCTCAATATTTCCTTTTACGCATAAAGTGCCGAAACTTCAAATTCGATAATAACATTCCCTTGCTCAGAGTGTGCATAGATGGCATTGGCTACTGGCTATTTAACAGTGGTTTTAGGCAACCATCTACGCATAGTGTTTAAGGTCTTCACTCTCTATATTGTAATGTGGCCATTGTTAGGATAAATATGTATTTTGTTATTTAGATAAGAATTGATTTATATTAATTTTGTAATATGTATCACCTGAATTGTATGACCTTACGATAATGTACACTGAGTACAGCAAAAATAACGCACTATATTTCGAAAAAAAAATGTTTAAATTTTGATCAAATATTTTTGTGTATAAATTAAGTATAATCTTATTCTAACGTAATAAAAGTATTAATAATAGCAAAAATGTCAAAACGTGAAAGAACGTGAAAAAAGTATAGAAAAAAAAAAAAGGAGAAAATTCAAAAATTAAAAATAATATTACCATTAATAAAAATAATTAATAACGGGTATTTTTTTCCCTATTTTGAATAACAGCACGGTAGCGATTATTCATGCTTAAAATTATGGGCCTCATCTCGTTTTAATCCAAATCATTCTATATTTGGACAATATCGCCAGTGAGTCCATATAAAGTGTTAGGAGGTTCTTGAAAACGGAGATAGATTATGTTCCAAACATTCTTAATTGGATTAAGATCAGGACTATTTGCTGGTCAATCTATAGTTTCAATTCCAACATCATTAAAATAATCTCAAACAGTCTGAGCAACATGCGGTCTAGCATTATCCTGCTGAAACAAAAAATTCTCACCAATGTAAGGGCCAAATGGTATCACATGTTCTTGCAGGATCGCCCTTATGTACCTATCAGCTTTTAACTGCAATTATTAATCGCCACCAAGTCAGTATGAGCAGTTAAAGAGATCCCTCCCCAAAGCATAAATGACCCTCCACCAAGTAATCTCTATATGTTCTGTTCTGGAAGTAATGTTCGTGATCAACATAACGTTCGTGATGAACGTAATGTTCTGGAAGTTACATTGGACCTATCTTTCATTTGGTCTTTGATCAACTCTTATACGTCTATCTGAGTTGTAGAGACAAATTCTGGTTTTATCTGACCAAAAAACTCTTTCCCAGTCTTCCAATTAGCCCAATCGATGTGTTCCCTAGCAAAAGTTAACCGTGCTCTACGATGCTCTAGGGTCAAAGCTGATCTTCGCGCTGGGATTCTTGGTCTCAGATTAGATTCAGCTAGGCGTCGACGAACAGTATTAGTTGAAATTCTGAGTCCATCTGCTTCCGGTATCTCTGTCTTAAAGAAGAGAGTCTTATGAAACAGTCTTGAACTTGTATAGTTAGGCGATGCGTTGACCAGGTCATCTTAAGTGCTGACCTATAACGCTCAATCATACGGGAAACGGATGTATGCGATATCCCTCTTCCAGTAAAATGCCTACGCACATTCTTCGGCCATCAAATTTCTTGAATAACGTTTCATAATAAACACTACTTCACTACTGTACCTCACAAATGTCAATTTTTAAAGTAAAAATGTAATTTAAATTTTATCTGGAATTCCAACAAAATAAAAATAATATAAACATACTTCGAGTAAAATAAATACCTGTATAAATTTAGAATGTCTGTAATATGGCAGTTTAAAATAAAAATAAATATTTCAATTTTTTTGAAAATCTCCAAAAATAATTCGAATTAATGTAGTGGTGCGTTAATTTTTCTGGCCAGTATAATTGTGTAGATATTTTGTTATATTCTATTTACAGGAACTTGCTTGGAATCTTATTCTATTCACCGTTATTTTTTTCTTTTTGTTAACAATATTATTTGTAATTTCATAAGTAACTGAATTCAGCTTTTCTGCCTTTAACTTAGCAAAGTGCAAGTTGGTCATGCTTCGGAGTGTCTCTCTGAAAATTTCACTATACGTTTATATTTCATGTCAGTGGTACTCATTGCCTATGACCTCATCAGCCGGCATGACATTGACGGATCGCGAGCACGTAGTCAGATCAGATGGAATTACTATATTTTTAATAAGCTTTGTTCCTACAACAATGTAGATTCGCCGGACTCATTTCAATAATTTAGGATTTTTAAATATTAATATTCTCTTTAATTTCAATAACTACAATTTCATCTATGAAAAAGACAGTCATCTGATCTGTCTGGCAGCGTCACGCTTAAGTGGGGAGCCAAATTTTTTTTATCAATGTATTCAATCACCTGCTTGTATATCATCTTCTCAAAAATCTTGGACAATACAGACAGTAGGCTGATTGGTCGTAAATCAGAATAATCATTCGGGTTAGAGATCTTAGGCGGTGGCAACACTTATGCCTTTTTCCATAAAGAGGGACATTCACCTTTCTCGATGCAAGTATTAAAAATGTGAGTTAACACCGGTATGACACTGGAGCAGCACATTTTAATCATCTCTAATGACAAACTATTAATGCCATTGGTATTCGATTTTATTTTCGAAATAGCTTCAGATACGCCACCAGTATCCACTAGTTCTAAATCGAACCTTTGATTCGTGACTTTGCCACCCAGATATTCCCGAATGGTCTCCGCTGTAATTAAGAATGGGTCAACCACTAACTGCGCCACCACGGCTGTGCTATTTATTTAGCTATTGGTTATATAATATATTATCTGGCATTTGTTATAAGCTACTTTATTGAGCTAAGTATTGAATCAACTCGTACATTGTAGCGGACTTCGAGTTACCTAGAGGTGTACAAAAGGGGCAAATCGAGTAGTACCAAGTAAGTTTCAGAACCACCGGGAATAGATGCACCAGGTACTAATAAACTGTGTTATCTTTTAATTGAGCACACTTTGTTTATTTTACACTGTCCCTACATACGGGGGTATATTGATAGGTTAGTAGAGGCATTTATTGAATCGTGTGTGGCGCCCATTTAACCACATTTTTAGACCCACGCCCTATCAACACAACTTTGGCATAAAGGGGACCAACTGTAAACTTGCCAAGCCAACTTGTACAAGCTAGTCATCGGACCTCAGCAAAGCTGAGTATTTATATGTGTAACCAATAAGACCAGTGGTACCATTTTCAAGTTCTCCCAGAGAAAATGAGTTTTTAAGATAAATTATGTTTATTATTTGACATTCCTTTGAAAATACCTTATCATATTCATTACATGTATATATTTACTTAGGCTTGTTGCTATTAACTTAATAGCTTAAATTCTTCAAGGCATATTTATTAAACTGCAAAAATGAATAAAGTACCAGCGATGCCAGTGGAGAGAGTCTGATTCGAGATCTGTTTTAACACTACGTGTGACATAGTCATAATTGAAAAACATATTGGTCTAATAAGGGATAACTTATTGAAATAACTTATTAACTTATAACTATTGAATTTGAATTTGAATTGGTTAGCTAAAAACATTCTTAACACTAGACGTCTCGTTAGAGCTCCAGTACTATTCCGTCAAATAGCAATTAGATTAGGATTCACCAAAGATCATCACAATTAGCAAAGGCGTGAATGGGACATACATTCTTTTAACCGATGAATCAAAGTTCGGTTTAAGCCTTGAGTCAAGAAGACTGGGGATCTATCTAACACTTGGCAACGCGTATTACTTGCAAAATATTCAAAGAGTTGACAGATACCAAGGTAAAACTTTGAAGGTTTGGGCTGCAGTTTCGAAAGATTTTCGGAATAATCTGGTTTCTATTCGAAGGTTTTTAATAGCAAACGAATATCGGGATCAAATTTTGCAAAACATTCTTCATTCATCCACGTGCTACAGGATTCGGTTAAAATTTTGTACTAATGCACGACAAATTACTTTCGCAAATTTCAAGATCCGCTAGTAATTTTTTAGAGCAGGATAATATTTAGGTTAAGGTACCTGCAGGTAATAAGGCCTATATTCAAAAAAACCGCTTTAAATTAATCGCAAATCGATTGCGTTGGGTCCGCGTCTCCTATTGGTCCATTTACAAACGACATTCGAACGGACTACCCGCGTTCCTCGCTTTCGGGCGTCAGTAAGTTCCAACAACTTGTATCGACGGGTCGCCGCGTGTGATATTATAAGGATACAACGAACAAAAACGTAAGTATTTTTAGTATTTATATTTGTATTTTTAATTTATAACTTGGTTAGTTATAACTTTGGTTAGACTTTATATGTTGTGATTTCAATAGTTTATTAGATTAAATTTAGCCGACGTAATTTAAATAAATTTACATAATATTTCGTCATGGATGAGTAATAATGCCTATAAAAATAAGCTATTGGCCTTATTACCCTCCATGTAGGCCTTATTATCCTCATGACAAATTAATGCTTTTATTAACATATTATTAAACTTCTAAACTATTCTCGTTTTATTTTCAGTGATTTTTAACATCATGCCTCCTAAAAGGGCACCTTGGTACGAGAAGGATTTAATATCAGCAGTTCGACCTGTTTAACGCGGTACTCTGAGTACATATGGGACTGCGGCAAGGTTTATTCCCAGAAAAACCATTAGAAATCATGTTCAGAATGGAATCCTAATAAAAAGACTAGGTCGTAAATCTATTTTAAAAGAAGAACAAGAAGCTGATCTCGTTAAAAGAATAATAAGATTTAGTGAAATAGGTTTACCTGTGACTCCACGGATCCTTCCTTGATTGGTATTCAGATTCTGCGAAGATAATAAAATTGCTCATCAATTTAATACAACTTCAAAACTTGCTGGTAAAGACTGGCTAAAGGCTTTTATGAAGAGAAATCCTGTAATTTCTAAAAGAAAAGCACAGTTTATGAATCCAGCTAGGGCTCAAAAACTTAATAAATTTATAGTTGATGATCATTTTTCAAAAATAGGGAAAATATATGATGATCTTGATATAATTAATCACCCTGAAAGACTTTATAATATGGATGAAAAAGGATGCCGCTTGACTATTTACCACCAGCCAACCGTTTTAGCTAAGAAAGGGGTAAAACGTGTTTACTTTCAATCGTCAGAACATGCAGAGAGTGTGACAATTGCAGGATGTGTCAATGCCCTTGGAATACCAATACCTCCTATGATTATTTTTAAAGGAAAGAGGCTATAGCCAAAATTACATGATAATTTGCCACCAGGAACTCTTGTGGAAAAATGAAGTAAAGGCTACATGACTAACGAACTTTTTAAAGAATTCCTCAAGCACTTAGCCCGATACAAAAGTCCAGGAAGGTGCCTTTTAGTTTTTGATGGTGCAGCTTGTCATCTTGATTTGTCAATTGTTGATGTTGAAGACTCACTTGATATAGATATCTACTGTTTGCCATCGAATACAACTTATGAGCTTCAACCCCTCGACAAATCTGTATATCGTTCATTTGAGCATCACTGGGATAATAATGAGTTATTATTATTCTTGGATCAGAATCCTAACAAAAAGTTGACCAAATCACGTTTTAACTTTTCATACTTTCAAATGTTTGGTCTAAATGAATGACACATAGTAACATTATAAACGGTTTTAAGGCTGCTGGTCTGTTTCCAATGGTATCCCGAGGCAATTTCAGAAACAGCATTTGCTCCTTCAATTCTCTCAGACGTACCGGCACCGGATAATACCAACAAAGAAAATAGGCGTCCACCTGAATCTCCTTAACCTGGTCCGTCTGGAATGGCATCCAACAAGTCTGGCAAATTTTCCTATTCCAATGTTTACTCTTCTGACTCGGATTCGACTGATGACCATATCCCTCTTGCTGAATTAAAGAGACGAACAACAAAAATCACTTCTTTTAATGAGCTTTTGCCCACGCCAGTAAAAACTAATGAAAAACCTAAAAAAAATCGAAAAGAAGCTCTAAACTACAAAGGAACTCCAGTCACTAGAGATCTTTTTACCGAGGAGAACAAAAGTCGTGCCAAATTGAATAAAGATATTGAAAGCTCCAGGGAAAAATTAGGTACCGAATGGTATTGCCATGGATGTAAGGAAGACAGGCAGGCTGATATGAGGCAGTGCAGCAAATGTCTTAAATGGTACCATGAGGAATGTGTTGGCTTAACAGTCAATGACATGGATGATTTTAAGTGTCCCGATGGCTGCTAAACTTCGCCCAATTAACGAGTTGTGCAATTTTTATGTATAGGCTTTATTAAACCTCCATCGGATAATAAGGCCGATTTGCGTTATTTTTCTTAATATTTATTTTTTGTTTTCTAGTTTTTTTAGAGATTATTTTTTTAAGTTTGTTAAAATTAATATAACCTTATAAGCACTTTGGTGTATTAAACTAAATATTAACATTACAGTCTTTCACTTTATTCAATTTTTTCTTAGCTAGGCCTTATTCCCCTCAAGTACCTTAGTTATTGTCATGACCTGCGCAATCCTCTAACTTAAATTCTATGAAGCATGTTTGGGATATGTTTAAAAGGCATTTTTGAAATCAAAGAATAGTGGTACATATAAGGAAAGTGCTTCTGAACTGTATGCAAGAGGAGTGGCTATAAATTAAGAAAAACGACATTGACAATTTATTTAAGAGTATGGTAAACAGATGTCGAACTATTATTAACAATGGGCGTGGTTAAACAGTCTATCAATAAAAACTTTTTCTTTTCCATTAACTTTTTTTTAAATTTTTCTATTTTACTTCTTTCATATTTTATTTCTTTAAATTGTTATCTTGTTAAGAGTCATAAGTTCACCTGTTTCCTTTCTTTAGGCTTATGTCTCTATGGACTCTTTTAAAGGCACCTACATCATAAAAAAATAAAACCTATTCAGAAAAATATTACTTACTTCCACAAATACGTGGATGATATTCTTAACCTAGGATCGAAACTAAGTAATATATCTTTTAAAAGTTTGTAAGCTTTAGACATCCAGAAATAAATTCTGCCTTAGAAATTAAAAATATTAAAGCCATTAATTTTTTAGTACATTTATAATAAAAAATATATAGACCAAAAACATTCATTTCGAATCTATCGAAAACCTGTAAATTTAACCACTAACCAACCAGTAGATCATACAAAATCCTTTATTTATTGCCAATTCTCATTTTTATAATTTTATTTTAGACAATGAACTTATTCAAAAAAATATTTCGTAATTCTTCTTTACATGTATATCCAATTATCAATGAAACCGATTTAAGTATTCAAGAAAAGTATTTTGTCTTGATCTTGTAAAGATTGATATGACGGTGTCTTCTTATAAGCCGATTGAATGTGAGGTGGTATCTTAAGGTTCAGTTCTAAGAGCTATTTTATTTCTACTATTATAAATTATATCATTAGTCTGGACATCAGCGGTAGAAGCTGTCTCTTTGCAGGCGCGACAAGTTTTACTTAGATTAACCCTGATATTAAGGAACTACATACAACCGTATCAAAGGGTGGGATTCAAATCTTCTATGCCTTAGCATTTTTAAAACCAGTCTTGTCATATAAAAATACATTGGAATCTTTTGTACGTCATAATACCAGTTTATTCGTCGTTGAATCTATCGAAGCTTTACCCAAAAAATTAAACTCTGCATGTTTTGCAGTTAGATCGGTTTTTAGGGAGTTAAGCTTGGTAACGTCTAATCAGTCTATTATGAGTTTTTTTTGTTTTAATTCTATTCTGCGATATCCGTTTTGCAACTCAATTTGAGCGCACTTTTAAACTATAAAAGAGAGGTGTTGGTTATTCTCTAAAACTAAGTAATAGGAGTCCATATCAAAAGCGATATAATATATGTACAATGTCAAAAAATTTACCATTTGAAATCAAGTTCATATTAACATTTACCGCATTTGGCAAGTCTTTTAAATTACTTGCTAAAAACTGGTAAACCGGCATAACCGTATATACTGGAGTAAGTAATGAAAATCTGTACCTTTTTCGAGAAGATCATACTTAGTATCCTGAAAAAATTAATGTATGGGCAGAAATTTATGGTAACGAAATCATCGGGCCATTTTTTTTGTAAGAAAATTTAACTGGACAAATTTATTTAGACCTCCTCAAAAATACGATATATCCTCCAGCCATCCAATCTTCGTGTAATGTTTCAGACAATCAACACAACAGTTTTAAAAATGTATTTATTTTTTTGGTTTTTTGCCTTACATGGTAAAACTACTCTTACAAAAAACTACTGCTAAAACTAAACGTGACAGTATCCTGACTTAACCTAGATTAACCTATTTGCGGAGTATCTAGCGTCATACCAATGTAAAGTCTTGTGGCCGTTGCGGAGAGCAAGTAAGGCACACTCACAGTTTACTTTAATTTCGTTTAATCAAAAACTAAACTACAAAATAAACACCTTTTTACGAACTTAATTACATGCGGTTTTCATTATTCTGTGTTTTGTGTCGAGAGTCTCGAGGATCGTGTATAGAGTCCCGAGGCGATTCTTGACAGTTCACAGCTGATCGATCCCCGCCGGCGTTGCCAAGCTTCATGCATCTGGGGCGCATGTTCACAGTATGTGTATTCGCCACAGGACTCCCCCCCAGTGAGGGACCCGGCGGTTGCGAACGGTTCTGTTGAATTGCATTGGACAGCAAACGGTTGGCATATGAGTGTTCTTCTACTAGTTGATGTGACTGTGGCACATAAGCTGGTTTGAGTCAATCCATGGAAATTCGTTGTGGTTGGTTCTGAACATCTACTGTCAAGTACTTGTCATGACGCTCCAACACTCTAAAAGGGCCGGTATATGGTGGTGTCAGCGGAGGCTTCACTTTATCAGTACGGATGAACACATGAGTCGTCTTCTGCATGTCTGGGTGAACATATGCTGTGCGGTTTGAGTGGTTACTTGTAGGTACTGGCCGCAATGCTCCCATGGTCTGCCGAAGTCGCTGGACAAAGCTATGTTCATCAGGTGCCGCTGCAGCGGGGACGAGTAGCTGTCCGGGGAGGCAAACCGGAGTACCGTACACCAACTCTGAAGCTGTGCAATTGATATCTGGTTTAAAGGTGTTTCGAAGGCTCAGCATGACCAAAGGAAGGGCTTCTACCCATGATGTTGCATCGGCGGCGATTAAGGCAGCTTTTAGTGTTCGGTGAAAGCGTTCGATACACCCATTTGACTGTGGGTGGTAAGCAGTCGTCTTAATGTGTTGCACTCCAAGCAATGCATTAAGCTGGCGGAACAACTGGCTTTCAAATTGTCTGCCTCGATCCGTAGTTATCGTCGCTGGCACCCCAAAGCGAGAAATCCATGCCTCAAGCAGCTTCTGTGACACGACTTCTGCTGTTGTCTCTTGAATAGGGATAGCTTCAGGCCACCTGGTAAATCGGTCGATGATCGTAAGAAGGTACCGAAAGTTTTGGTTTATCGGCAGGGGGCCTACGATGTCGATGTGTATATGAGCGAATCGGTCATCAGGCATTCCTATCGGAGCAACAGGCGTCACGGTATGGCGTCCAATTTTAGCACGCTGACATTGGATGCATTCTCGGGACCATTGTTTCACTTGGCGGTTCATGTTACGCCATACAAAGCGCTCAGAGATCATTCGCAGTGTAGCAGCATACCCCGGGTGGGATTGGGTGTGGAATTTTAGGAAAACATCCCTCTGGAACGGAGCTGGCACGTAGACTCGTATACGACCATCCTGGGCTGAGCAATAAAGCGGTTGCTGACTGTCCGGTAGAATCATGTGTTGAAGGTGTAATGAGCTAGCTGGGTCGTTCAGTACCTGCTGCAAACTCTCATCTTGAGTTTGCGCTTCAGCCAACCGGTCAAAGTCGATGGTAATGGGCGCTATGATGGCGTCTATTTCAGGTCTCGAGAGGCAATCGGCAACGATGTTGTCTGCACCTTGGATATGACGGATATCACTCGAGAATTGACCAATAAATTCTAGTTGGCGGATTTGTCGTGGAGACTGTCTATCATGGCGCTGCTGAAAGGCATATGTTAGAGGTTTGTGGTCGGTATAGATGACAAACTGTCTGCCCTCCAAAAAATGGCGGAAATGATGAATACCACTGAATATGGTCAGTAGCTCACGGTCATAGGTGCTGTAGTTTCGTTCAGTTCCAGAAAGCTTCCGTGAAAAGAAGGCAATAGGCTGCATGTGCCCCCCTTTAAGCTGTTGCAAGACGCCACCAATGGCACAATCCGAGGCATCAACTGACATGTTTAGTTGACAATTCGGTGCTGGGAAAACCAGCTGGCTAGAAGATGCCAACAGTTCTTTGACTCTGGTGAAGGTGGCTGCTGCTTCTGGCGTTAAAGTCAGCTCCTGCTGCTTCTTTTTCTGCTTAGATAGTAGCTGGGTTAATGGCATGAGCTCGTTTGCAGCGTTTGGAAGCCAACGCCTGTAAAAGTTGAGCATGCCCATAAAACGCCGCAGCTGTCGATAAGACGTGGGCTGTGGAAAGTCACGGATGGCGCTGACTTTAGCCTGTAGTGGTCGAACACCGCTTGAAGAGATTGTGACGCCTAGAAAGTTAGCTTCACGTACCCGGAATTTTGACTTGTCCTTGTTGATAAGGAGGCCGTTAGCCTCTAAGATTCGAAGTACTGATGCTAGATGTCGCTCGTGCTCTGCTTCTGTCTCCGACGCAACCAAAATGTCGTCAATATACACGTACACATACGAGCATTCTCGAAAGAGGTGGTCGAGGTACCTCTGTAAAGTCTGAGCTGCATTACGCAAGCCAAATGGCATCTGGACGAATTCGTATAGGCCAAAGGGTGTTATTACGGCTGTTTTCTGCACATCTTGCGGGCGGACTGGGATCTGGTAGAAAGCGCGTACAAGGTCGATAGTTGAGAAATATTGCTTAATATGCAACTGATTTGCAAAGTCCTGGATGTGCGGCACTGGATAACGATCTGGTTTTGTTATGGCGTTCAGACGGCGGAAATCTCCGCAAGCACGCCATTGCCCGTTAGCTTTTTGAACCATATGGAGCGGACTGGCCCATGAAGACTTTGATGGTCGGATAATGCCTGCTTCCATCAGCTCGTTGAATTCAGCGCGTGCAGCTTGCAATCGGTCTGGTGGTAATCTGCGTGACTTCGAGAAAACTGGAGCACCTTGCGTTTCGATGTAATGCTGAACTCTTTCAGGGTCATCTAGAGCCCCAGCTGGGCGATTATACGGATGCGCGGTAGACAGTCCCACTTCTGGCATGTTAACATGGCGAGAAACACAGATGATGTTTGGAATCTCTGGACTTACAAGGCGCTTGTTTTTCATGTCCACAGTAATGCCTTGATGGAAGAGGAAGTCAGCTCCCAGGATAGCTGTAGTGACATCAGCGACGACGAATGTCCATGTGACTGGTTTGCCGAGTCCCAAGTTTAAAGTAAGCTGCTTCTGCCCGTAGGTTCGGATGCAAGAACCGGTGGCAGAATAAAGGCATACGGAACTGGGTTGAGTCGCTGAGCCCATCCTACGAGGGAGTACACTTAAGTCTGCGCCTGTATCGATCAGGAATTGGAGCTGGAGAGTGCTGTCTGTTATAAACAGGCGACGTGGCCTATGAGGGGCTGCAGTTGTCGCCACTACTGCACCCCTTGGTCGTTTTTTGTAAAGGTGCATGGCGGTCTGCACTTCTTTGCTAGAGCCCCAAATCTCTGATGATAATAACAGAGGCTGTGGGTGGGTGAGCTGTTGGAGGCTTTAACCTGTTGCGCCTGTTGCGTTTGCTCATTGGCAGCTACTTTCTTAGATAAAGCGCTCACCTGGTCGCTTAACGCAGCCACTGTTCTGTCTAGGGCGGGGCCTTCACTGATCGGCATGACGGGAAAGCTAACGCTACGCATGTAACTATCTGCCTTTTTGGCTAGTTCCTCCATATCGCCATCAAGTATGGATATGACGCCTCGAACTTGTGGTGGTAGACGATCCAACCATAAGTTTTTAAGCACCTGTGCACTAATACTTCCCAGAGCTAAAGCTTGCATTTTATGGATAAGCTGCGTCGGTTTAAGGTCACCCAAGGTCATTTCCATTAAGCGGTATATCCTTTCATCGGGGCCAATGCCGTATCTATCGAGAAGACGTGCTTTCAGGTCTTCATAGGCCCTACCTGTTGTTGGATTTCTTAGAAGGTCTGCCACCTCAGAAAGAACCTCGCTATTTAAACTAGCCACCGTATGGTCGAATTTGCAATTGTCTGCGGTTATTTTAGCTTGTCGAAACTGTGCTTCTAATCGGAGAAACCACAGTTCCGGTTCTGTACGCCAGAATTCTGGTGCTTTTATTCCTACCCGGGCTATTATAGACGAGTCATCAGCTTGGACGGGCACAGCAGAGGCTTGAGATGACAATGGTTGATCTGTGTCAGGCATAATATCGTTGTTTCGTGAATGTTAGGTCCGTGAACGAAGCGAAAAATCGGTCAAAGCACTAAAGAAACTTAGGCACGAGGTCGCATAACCTAAGCGGGCACTTTGCACTTTTACTGTCGTCGGGGTCACCAATGTGGCCGTTGCGGAGAGCAAGTAAGGCACACTCACAGTTTACTTTAATTTCGTTTAATCAAAAACTAAACTACAAAATAAACACCTTTTTACGAACCTAATTACATGCGGTTTTCATTATTCTGTGTTTTGTGTCGAGAGTCTCGAGGATCGTGTATAGAGTCCCGAGGCGATTCTTGACAGTTCACAGCTGATCGATCCCCGCCGGCGTTGCCAAGCTTCATGCATCTGGGGCGCATGTTCACAGTATGTGTATTCGCCACAGTCTTTAAGGCACGTTCGGGTTCCACTAAACTAAAGCTACAATTCTATAACACATACACTTCTCCCCGAATAAGCTTAAAGAAAACATATGAGACAAAACTGAAATTTGATGACTTAGAAATATAGTACTATAAGTCTAATCTAATAGGAGGAACTAACGCTGCCTGTTCTAGTAGTATAGTCTTTTTTTGTGTGATACCTAACTGGAGTTAATAAAGTATTCTTGTTCCTTAAGAGGGGATAAAGCATTGTTATTCCAATATATCGAAGAATATGCCCTTAAATCATATTGTGGTAATGGTGAAATTTGGGTATTCATAAAGCTAGAGTTTTTATTATCTATCAAGACTTCACTGGTTTGATCATTTTTAAAAGCGCAGATTGCCCATAAGAGAATGTATTATTTGTTCCTGAAAGGGACTGAAAACTCTCATTAATAGTTGAACAACCCATAGTTAGTTCTACAGATAAATTACTTTGCGACTGACAAAAAGACTTCAGCTGATCTGCAGGCATAAATTTTACCTCATTATTAACCGAAACTAGGTATGTTTCTTGACTAAGAACTTTATGAATTTTTCCAGGTACCCAAGAGTTTTATTATTTCTATAAACCAAAACTAACACTTTTTGACCTTCAACAAACTTACGAACAGACAAGTTGGTAACCTTCCCTTCCTTAATAAATTCTGGTCTAAATAAAGAAAGGTGAGTTCTTAGCGGAGAAATCATATAGTAATAGTAATAAAAAGAAAATAAGAGAAAAAAAAATATCTTAACAATTTTGTAAGGATAATTTATTATTTTCATACAGCAATTTTGTCAAAGTTCTCTTTATAGTAAAAACCTGTTTTCCTGCAGATCCGTTTGATTGTGGGTGATTTGATGGTGAAAATGTACATTTAATGCCATTGTCAGAACAGAATTTTATGTATATTTCTCCATTGAAAGGAGGTCCATTATCTGAAACTATTTCTTCTGGAAGACTTAAGACCGAAAAGCAGTGACGTAGTTGTTGAATAGTATTCTCTGTAGAAAGAGAAGGAATGATGTAAGCATCTATCCATTTACTATGGCTATTAAAAATCTAAAGAAAGTAGGTATTTTCTTTTTGGAAAAAATCAATACGAATTTATTCAAAATTTCTATTACTTTTTACCCAAGGTGCTAAAGAGTGAGGGGCTAGAGATGAGTAAATTTGACACGGTTTACAGAGCCTCACAAATTGCTCTATATCAGAATCTAGCGGAGGCCACCAAACTTCACCTCTAGCCAACATTTTCATGCGGACCATTCCAATATGTTGATTATGTAGTAATTCTAATATAACAGAGCGCAAATAAAATGGCATTATTATTTTGTTGCCCCATAGCAAACAACAATTTTCTAAATTTATTTAATTTTTTCATCGACAGTATGGTTTGAGACTTGAGTTCAACATTGGCAGATGATCGACCATTTTTTGTGTGAAAAGCCACGCGATTTAAGAGCTCATCAGCCGTATATTATTAAATTTCAAGACTTGATAATGAAAGCTAATAATAATCTGACAATGAACATACTTCATCCGCTAATTTGTCTTTTGAAGGTAGCCCTAAAGAGTATGTGCTACAGCTCAATATCATAATTGTAGGCTGCCAACTGCAGTGCCCAACGCTGCCGTCTAGCAGCAGCTAACACAGAAATACCAGATTTAGAGCCAAAGAGCGCCATCAGAGGTTGATGTTCAGTATGGAGAATGAACTTACGAATGGAATTTTAAAACTGAAAAAATAATTGCTAAGGCCTCTTTATTTATTTGTGAATAGTTTTGCTGAGTACTGTTTAATATGCTTGAAATAAATTGAATGGGTTTTTCCTCACCATTAATAATGTGACTTAAAACACCTCCTACTCCATATGGCGAGGCATCAGTAGAAACTACAATCGGAAGATTTAGATCATAATGAGTTAAAAGACTGCTACTGGATAACATTTTTTTACTTTAATCGAATGCACTTTGATATTCTGTAGACCACACAAATGTAGTATTTTTCTTTTCCAAATCAAAAAGTGGACGAAGGACAACTGAAATCATAGGTAGGAACTTCCTGTAAAAATTAAGTAGACCTAAACACTGGTGTAGCATTTTCCTTAAGAACCAACTGCACCTTAACACCTTTAATAACTCCATTTAAGCTGAATACATTTGGGAATTCTTTACCCTATCTGGAAATGAAAGGATTACAATCACATAAATTATTACAACTGTCAATCATAAAGCACAAAGACATTCTCCAATTGGGGGCCAAAATATCTAACCAACCCCTAAAACCTACAAAATATTTCAGTGATCTGGCAACTATTAATGCTAAGATATGAGTTAAATCAAAGTACTGATTTTACCTAACAGAAGCAACAGTTTTACCAATCATATATAGAACATCACTAAAAACTGTTTTAATTATGGTTGAACACTTGTTTAACACAAGATGTGAAAACTTTAATTTATATTTGAATTCTGACAACACAGAAACACTTGCTCCAGTATCTATCTCCATCTCAATATTTTTACCTTTTATAAATTATACAGTTTTAATCAAGGCATTATTAAAGTGGTTTACCTGGTGGTGTGCAGCTAGATTAATAACCTCTGTACGATCTTTACAATCTTCAGGACACTGTGGGTCATCAGATGATGACATACCTTTAACTGTGTTTTTATTACAGCATACTCTTTTAATGTGATCCTGCTTACCACAGCTACGACAATTCCACTTCGCTATAGGACAAATAGTTGGGTTGTGATAACGCCCACATCGATAATATGATGAGTTTTGACTTTTAACTGCATTTAAACTTTGCTCTGATCTCTGCTCGGCCAAATTTAATTGTTTTAACTCATACCATAGCCTCCATAGCCACTGCGGATTTATAAGCTTCAGCAAAAGGTTAATTCTCAGGGATTAATAACTTTATCTGAATGTCTACCTGGGCTAGGTCACAGACTAACCTATCACGTAAAGCTTCATCTAAGAATGAGTTAAAGTTGTAATGTTGTGGTGCATTTCTTAGCCTTACAGAGAAATTCGACACAGACTCATTTTCAACCTCATCATAGGTTAAAGTAGATAGATTTCCGGGAGCAACCAAATTCTTTAAGATGTTGTAAGTCTGTCCACCAATTAATGTTATGAAATAACTTAACTTACGATTATCTGGGACCTCATTAACAATAAAAAAAATTCTTTATCCTCTCCATGTAAATCTCGAAGTTTGACCCAACACAACTGGGGTCATACGGTTCAATCGAGTCAATTAGCGATCCCATCCTCGTCGCCAAATGTAATGTTTCAGACAATCAACACAACAGTTTTAGAAATGTATTTATTTTTGGTTTTATCCCTTACATGGTAAAACTACTCTTACAAAAAACTTCTGCTAAAACTAAACGTGATAGTATCCTGACTTAATCTAGATCAACCTATTTGCGGAGCGTCTAGCGTCATACCAATGTAACATCTTTAAGTCACGTTCGGGTTCAACTAAACTAAAGCTAAAATTCTATAATATATGACACTTCGGAAAACCAAATGGATAAAAATGGTGTTGGGGTCCTAAACGAAAATAATTTGTATTTTCAACAAGATGAAGCTTAAGTAATTGAAGCAGTGGCGGCTCGTGGGAAAAAAAGTAGGTGAAGATCTGCATGGCCCAGAAAACAGTATTATAGTTAGAGCTGACTTACCTAGTTTTTATAAATTAAGTCGATCCTTCGGTCTTTTAGGGAAGCGAATCGGATAATAATATCCTCTTAAAACGGATGTTGCATTTGCATAAGTTCTTTTAACAGTTCTTTATGTAGTGAAATAATAAATAATAGCCAAACTAAAAAGTCTTTCTTGTGAAATAGTATTTCTTGTAAATGTTTTTAGCCTTTTTAAACATGAAAAACTCCTTTATACGGACACGCTTGTCGATGGAATGGTGAGAACGAGATAAAATAAACTATAAGCTAAACTTATAGTTCTTGCAAATTCATATTTTTATAATTTTCATCAGCATACAGAAGGCAAAGTTCATTTTTTAGTGTTTGTTGTTTTGTGAACTTTGTGCCATAAAATTCCAGTAAATTTTGAAAAGCGTCTGAAGGAAATGTTAAACTGTACGTTTCAAACTTTGTTGAATCTGCTAAGCATACAAATTTTAATTTCTCACCATCTTGAAAACGTAGATCCATTTCTGATAAAACATGGTCATATATTTCAAAAAAATAAAGCTCTATATTGTTTGATCATTTCTATTTTGTTCAATCTAGCTTCACATCTTTTCAATGTATTTATGGTAGTCAGACTGCTGGCTTCTATCAAAAATTGTATTAAAAACTTTTTCATTTCTTTTATTGCTTAACAATTGACGCGTTCCTTTTATTTCATTTAAACAATAATTAATATCCAGAGATTTATTTTGAAGAACATCATATAAAATATCTGTTAAATTGAAAATATCGCTAAACCTGTTGCTAAAAATGTAAACTCAAAGTCATTAAACTCTCTTAAAAAGCCTTTAGCCAACTGAACTGATTTACGATCTGACTCTTCAGAATTCATAATATTGTCAAAAGTCTGTTTCAGTTTTTGCCAGTCATCAAAATTACGTTGATTAATTTTGAATTAGAAGTCCATCGTGTCTCTGTAATTGTTGGCATACGTTTAGCTGATGTAGATGCCAGAACGTAGGATCGTTTTGGTGAACTATGGAAAAATGATGGAATTCCTGCAATAGTTGCAAAAAAAATGCGGCATATTGAAATCTTCCTAAAGGTCTGTTGTAAAACAAGATTAAGTCGGTGTGCTAGACAATGCACAAAAATTGCTTGTGGGGCATGTTCTTTTATTTTTTGCTGTAGTCCATTCAAATACCCTGACATCACACTCGCTCCATCATAACACTGTCCTATTAGCTTATATTGGTATTCTAAAGGTTCTAAAACTGTTGCAGCCATAGTGAACAAATGATCAGCGGTTTTCCCAGCACTAACATCATAAAATCCGTAAAATCTTTCTACTAATATTCCTTGAGAATTAACAAATCGTAATATTATTGATGACTGTGAGGTCTGAGTTGTCAGTAGTATCATCAATTTGGAGGGAAAAAAAATTAGTATCCTTAATTTCAGATCTAATGTAGTCACTAATGTTATTTGAAATACATTCAGTTATCTCATTGCTTGCGCTTGAATTGTTTTTGACTCCCCACTAAAAACATTTTTAATTTTCTTGTAGTGGTTTTTGGTTTCGACAGGGCTTACATCCATTAACAAATTTAATAACTCTTTAAGATTTCCCCTGTTTATTGAGTCAATTTTCTCGTCATGTCCGCAAAACGGCAACTCTTGTTTATTGAGATACTAAACTACGTCGATAACTGTTTCCATACAAATTCTATTTAATTTAACATTTTCATTAAATTTTAATTTATATAGTCGAGCATTTTCTTTTAAGGCGTCGGCAATGGTGTTTTGATTATTTTCTAAGTTTCTGAACATTAATTGGCATTTTAAATGCTTCCCAGAATCTGCATGTTTATGCAAAAACCTATTAATATTAATAAAATCTGTAAAGCCATCCCTATTCCATACAGATTGTTTGTTTGAAAATAGTAAACAGGGCCAGCAGTATAATCTTTGGAGCATCGTGCTGCTACACAGCTAATTAAATTCGGTAAACCAAGAAGGTTTAAAATTAGTATTATAAGACATGCCTCTTTCCTTTGCTTCCTTTTTTAATTCTATGCTTAGAATATTGGTTGGTCGACCATCTAACAGCACATCCCTTTTATCTTCATCCATCCAATGCCTGAAGGGAGTTTCCAGTATGTTGCACACTACGTCATTAATCGGGTTCATTTTTATTTAGTTTATTATAAATATTGTCTAAAAAAATCTTAAACACGAACCAATTTCCAAATTCAATCTCCACAACCGCAAAAAATCCAACACACTACTAATATCCAAAATCCGAAAAATCCCAAACTAACTACAAATAAACGCCCGACACCGCGAAAAACAACAGGTGAATATCAAACTGATTGATCTGCACCCGCCTCAGTTTCTTAGGACCGATTATGCGATGCCGCGCGAGGCTGACGTTGCCATGGCAACGGTGAGAGCAACGGTCAAGGCGATGGCGGATATAACACCGGATCTTCATTTGGACATAAATTAGTATATTGTAGAGGTGGTAAGATCAGTTTCTTTTTGGGATCAGGTGCACCTGCTCCAGTTCCGGCTGTGAACCTAGCTCCGTTAATTAGGTGCAGGTGCACTGGGCTGAACCAAGATTCGAACTATGCTTTTTATTTTTATGACCCTCTCCTATTTACTGTTCCCACCTTTTAGTGTTATAGTTAAAATTAATAAAAATAAAAGATTTTTAAATAATATTCACATGAGTTAGGTATTATTATTATTAACAAAAATTTTACATTCTAAATTTAATGTCTATGATTTACTTTAGTGGAAAGAGCAAAAATATAACTATCCCAATTTAAGCGTTCTGGTTAGGGATACATTTTGTCTAACAACCTCGGTTCCCTGTGAACAACAATTTTCCAAAGCTGGACAAGTGCTGAATGAACGGCGAACACGTCTTAGCTATCAAAATGTATAAAAAATCTTATTTCTTCACACAAACGATTGTGTAACTAAATAATTTAATATTTTAGTTTTTTCTTTAAATATAGTATATTTTATTTTTGCTCTTGTTTTATTTTTAAATCAATTTTGAATTTAGTAATTAGTTTTGTTCGATTCAGCTATGTCTTTTCTTTATACCTAAATATATTATTTTATCCTAAACTTTGTCTATTTTGTTACTACAACTGTTCTAGAGTAGATATTATTCTATTTTTCGTAATTTAACTCCTTTCATTATTTACAAAAACTAAAGTATTTAAATTTAATTTTCACAAATTGTCAAGTCCAAACCGCCATCATTATAAAATTCTCTAACGTAATATGCTCGGTCCGAGTCCGACTAAATCCTAGCTTTAGCTCCTGTTGAGAGTTGGGCTCTGGCCTGTAGGTGCACGTCGGATTTGTTTCGAACCGGTTCAAGATCTGACGTTACACTAACAAATCCGTAGTGCACCTACACCTGGGTATTATAGGTTTTGGGATCAGGTGCACCGCTCCGAAATGGCGAACTAGGTCCAAAAGAGCAGGTGCAGGTCTTTTATACCATCACTAGTATATTGGGGTTTTGCGGGTTGCGGCGCGGAACTGATAATAGAATTTATTGTTTATTGGATAAACTGATATATTATTCAATAAAAACTAGTTATTTTGGTACTTTTTGATTGTCTTAGATCAAAAAAGAATACTCATATGTTGTTTTTATTTTCTTATTTCATTTATAATTTCTGGTGAAGCTCACCTTCACCTACTTCACCTGACGAGCCGCCCCTGAATTTTACAAAGCAAACTTTGAAAAACCCCACCTGAAAATATTAATGATTTTAAGAACTCGCAAATATAGAGATATTAGTGGACAGAACAAGGAAGCACATTTTGAGCACTTAAAAAAATAAATTCTGTAGAGTGATTAAATTTTTTATTTGTTAAGCATATTCAAATATAAAATTAAACGTCCCGTATATTTAGATTGAGTTTTTTTTTAAGAAGATATTAAGGATGGTTTATTTCGAAATGAAAGCATTTCATTTCAAATTGGCTCATGTAGTAAGCCAATTTTTCCTTTAAAAATATTGAATGTTATAGATATTCCTTTAATTTCAATTTTTGACTTTTGCCTATTTGTATTACAACTATAATTGTATCTACTGTAATTCTATGTATTAAAAATATATTTTGTCCACAAATACGTTATACAGTATATATTTATTTTTTATGTGTATTTTCTATTGTATTTTTTGTTTATTTTTTTGTGTGTTTTATTTAATTATTTTACTAGCTTCGTCCACGTGACTCTTATACACCTCAAACCTTAGAATCCTTTTCAACACAGGTTTTAAAACTGTGTACCGTTGCTAAGTCACTGAACTATATAACCTTACGAAAGAATAAAATGCATGGTTTGGGGAACTAAAAATCTGTTGATGAAAAAAATATGTTATAAATCTTTAAATTGAGTAGTATTAAAATAAGCATTGTAAATTAAAAATGTAGCTACGCATACGTTTTATTTTAAAATAACAAATACACGTAAAAAAGTAATGAAAGTTATTCGTAAAAAAATTAATGGAATGTTTAATAATCAGGGTAATACTAACATAAAACCTTACCTCTAGCTTTTTGGGCCCTAACCTCAAAAGTTGTTATTGCTCAGAAGTATTTAACATATTAAGTAAAAAATTTCTGCATATGCTTAGTATGGAATTTGAAAAAACTTTTAATGAAATTATATTACGTATACGCACATTCTCTGATTTTTTTTTGGTATAAATTTCTAATCATGCATCTATTTAAAAATATACCTATTTAATTTGCAAGCGGTGCATAATAGTAATATTAGAAATACCTGAAACTAATTTGGTTTGCAATAACAATATTTTCAATAGGTAATTGAAGAAAAAACATGAATATTATACTCTTTACCATTTAGATTCAAGGCATTTAACTGTACATCAAAGACATTAATGCAAATGTGTTTTTTCAAGGAAGTAACTAGAAGCCATAGCTAGTCATAAAATAAAAAAAAATAGATAATAATCTAATACGTTGAAAGGCATTTTAACGATGGTTAGGTATTCTTCCAGATCTTGATAAAATTCAAGGATACGCAATATGCACGTTTAAACAAATTACTTAATATGTAATGTAGGAAATTATAATATTTTTTACAGTAACAATAAAATAAAATAATTAAAATGTCAGCATAACATATTATGACAACGAGCAGGAAATATAAAAAAGAGTTATATTGTTATAAGAATGCAAAGAGGGATAATTGTTATACTGTTTTGATTTTATTTATTAGAAACATCTTTGGCATACATTGATTTTCTTGTTTCTCATGTAAATCATATAAATGTTCTAGTTGCCATCTTTGCCTAACTTTATTAATTTATTAAAAGTTTTTCGCATTATGTCTCATTTACATTTAATCCAAACACTCATTAAGGGAGTAGAGGAGACCGAGGCAGGTTGGACACTTTTTAATAAAAACTATTATAAGAAGAACAAAATTTGACTTGAAGCTTTTGTTTTAAAGTACCAATAAAACTACATATTGGATAACAAAGTTTTCGTAGACAGAAAATAATAAAATAATGTTATTTTACACATTTTTTAAGTACAAAATATCACCATAGTGTCCCATACCGGGACACCTTGAACACATCAAAGGGATACTATAGAAATCCCACCAAATATATGAGGCTTAACTTAAAAACACCTATAAAGACTGTTACTAATTACTAAACTGGTTTATTCAAAATGAAAAGACAGCAAAAAACGCTCCAACATAAACCGCACATGTAAACTACCGCCAAAGAGAAAACAGGAACTTCTTAACCTCACATTTTGTACAAAACCTGTGTCACTAAAATTAACTTTTCAGTGCTAGTAGCGTCATCTCTTGAATGGCATACTAAACTTAACACAGTACTAAACTGTAATATTATTTATGTTTTACCTATCTATTATTTATTTATAATACCTTAGAAACGGAATATGTTATGGTAGCAATAATACCTGCTATCACACCTAGGGCATTATAAGCGGGCATTATGATAATGGCCGGAAATTTTATTGCTTATTCAATTTTATTTCTCTTATAATAAAGAATAAACATCCATTTTATACAAAAATAATTTTAATGGTCAATTTACAAACTATACAAAATAGCGTTAGTGCTGCCACCTCTACCATCACAAAAAACACCGACCATTCTATAGTGGGATCAGCTACATTTTCCGGGACATTTCAAAATTGTAATTTTTATTTTGGAAATAAAGTTTTTTATTAAATTTAAAGCTAAATCTTCTTCTATGATAGTAAAACTGGGTTTGTTAAAGTTGAAGGGACGTCTAAAAAATGATTTTTTTAAATTTTGCATTTTTTTACTTCATCCTTACTTCTTTATCAATCAAATGTTCAAACTCAACATTCTATGTAAAAATTTTCGAAAAAAATACGTTTTTTAGACGTCCATTTAACTTTACCGGACCCGTAAAACTTGTTGAAGTTGAAGTTTTAGTTTCTGGTACCTTTATAATCAAGACCGTTCCTCTATCTTCAATATCATCAATGGTCATTTTGACCAACTCTTCTCGTCTTAAACCTCCAAAAATACCCATTACCAATATGACTTTGTGTACCAAGTAGATATCATCAGGAGCCTTCTTAATAAATTTTATTATTTGTTCTCCTTCCAAAACTTTAGACTTCTTCGGGACATATCCTTTCGACTTAACTTAAAAAAAGATATGAGACGATGGTATTGCGAGATGTCTATATTTTTATAGACCATTAACGTAGACCTTAGGGTAGAATACTTGGTCCAGAGAGAGTTTGGACTGTATTTTTCCGACTAAAAATATTAAAATTTGTTAAACATATGTACCTATTAAAATAAAATCAATAACTTACCAGTTCCTGAAAATATGCCATTAGAACAATTGCATTGGCATCTTTTCAAATACCAAATATGCCATACTCTCGATCATACTGTTGCCTTGACACAGATTTACAGAATATTAGATTTACAGTATTCTGTAAATTCTGTATTCTGTAAATCTATGTTAACATTACCAATGTGATTCTTTCTAGTGAAAATCGTATCTGAAACAAATCCAAAATATATTAAAAAGACGCAAGCAGAATCATTTAAGTCTCTTACCTCTAGTTGTTATGTTTGTCATCGCTTTGGGAACTATTTTCCTAAAAGAAAAGAAAAGCGAACAAGGATCTAATATATATAAGACACAAATAATATAGATAAGACACAAGGATCCAATAAAATAAATGCTTATTGCCCACACATCGAGTTAATTATTAAAAGTGAAGGAGATGGAAGTAAAGTACCTTCATAGTCATGTTGGACATAAGCTTGATATAGATAGGTACAAATTTGCCACTATCATTAAAAAAAATACTTAAATTTTTCGAAATACCCACTAATTATGTAACCTCAAAGTTTAAATTTAGACATATCTGCCTACATAAATTAAAAAAAAATTTAAGGTCACCTACAGCCAACTCAATTGAAAAGAAAAAATATTGCCTCTAAGATTGGTGCAAAAATACCATTTGATAGTATATTGGATGAAATTCGGGATTCAATTACTGACGAGAAATTAAAAAGAGTGAATCTAACAATAAAAAAGACTTATTTAACATTGAAGCAGCATTTAATTTGTCTTCTTCATCAGTTCGACATCCGAATGATGCCATTAGTGTCGACTCTTGGGTCTTCGAGATGCAGCGTACAGGAGATTCTATTTTGTTTTATAAGCCACAAGGAATAATTTTGGAAGAACTACCTCAGTGAAAAAATGAAGATTTTGTCCTTATTATAATGACACCTGCCCAGTCGAAATATTAAAACAAAATTGGATATGACTGCATTTCGTCGCTTCTCGAGAATAATGACACAATCCAAAAACACACTTTTTTCAGGAGAGCACTTTAAAGTTTTTCTTACTATAAAATTTGGAATATCTAAGAGATCAAATAATTTATGTGAAAATTATTTTGTTGGGTGATATAATTTAGTTTTAACATTAATTTTGTAACTTTTTATTATTATTTTTTTTAAACGGGATCTAAATGTAATTTTTTTTTGTTTAAAAAACTAAAATGTGTCACTGTTCTTGCAAATATTGAAAACTTTTAAAATGTTTTTTAACATAATTATTATATAATAAGAGCTGAAGATGTAGTGGAATTTTGGAAATAAAAATGTTTTATGATCAAAAAATACAAAATTTTATTTAGCAAATTATTCAAACTTATACTAATTTTTTTTAAACCCAAAGTAATACCTAGGTTTTTAGATTAGATAGTAAAACTTAATCTCTAAAGGTTTTTATTAAAGTTTTCATAGAATTTGGGAATTATGCTTTTATTAATTAAATTAATCAAAGCTAATTTTTTTTTTCTCAGGAACGGCCATTTTCTTTTTATAAGCCTTTTGCAATGTAGTGGCAATAGATTTACAGCTATTATTTTTTGATCGGGTACTTTTTTTGCCAACTTCGATGTTTTTATATTATTGGTCACTAAATGAATTTTTATAAAAAAGTGTTTCAGGATTTTGGTTTTCAACTCTAATTATTTTTGCTTCTGTTATTTTAAATGTTTCATTTTTGGTAATTTTAAATAGGTTTCCCAATTGTTCAGAAAGATTTTTTAAAAGGAATAAAAGAAATCGTGGCTCATTTCATGTACTTTGTAAGCCTGTTTATTTTTTTTTTTGCATTTCGAGTTATATTAACATACCGGTCAGGAGTAAATATAGGTCAAGATTTTAAATTTCTGCTAATACTTCTCTCAATCACTGAGTGCATACTATCTCCTTCATTTACTGTGTGGCCTTTAATTAGGGATTTATGTGTAATTGAGTTTAAAAACTCAAATTTTCAAGCTTATACATGTTAATCATAAATTGATTTTTTTGTTGCCCACAACAGTTGTCCGAATAAAAGATTACATCAATTTTTTTTCCAGGTTCAACAGTTTTTTCGAGAATTTTAAAGAAAATGTATACACATGAACTGATTTCGTTAACCCCACGCTGCCCTTCTCCCTCATACCATACAAAACAATCTCCATCTTTAGTTTTTAAATAAAAAATGGTAAAATTAAAGGTATTTATTTTTGAGACATAATAAAAAATGGAAACGTCTCCGGCTGGACAACTTAAGGTTCCTTGCAGATCATACACTGCTACAACACAGGATTCATCAGCACTGTTTTTATCGCTTTCTTTTTCTTGTCGTGCCAAGTCTTTTTCTTTCAGATGATTATCATACATTGATTTAAGTTGCATTTTTGTTTCCTCAACTGCATTGTAATATGCTGTACAGTCTTCGCACTGGTCTTTCTTCGGTTTAAAGAAGGAGATGTTAAATTCGTTTTCAAAAATGCGGTTATACATAACATAATTTCCGTAGGGCTTATTTTCTCTTTTACAATCCTTTACATAATGTCTATGTAGATCTGCAAGTGATTTTCCACTTTCGATAAATTCTCTCGTATTATTTGCCCTGCAGTAGTGGCTTTCGATCCGGGGAATCGCATTAATATGTTGTCGAATGCCATCTTTAATACTACTGTCAACTTTTTTGTGATTGGTATGCTTACCACGCTGATCTAATAGCACTATACCACCAGGTGAATTTTTCATTTTGCTGAGGACTGTTCTAATTGGACGGTCGCCTATACCCAAAGTAGATTAAAAAAATAATTTGCAGACCCGAATTTTTCTGCCTTCAATCATAAAATGAAAAGCATTTTTACTAGAATGATTACTGTGCTCTAATCTGTAATATTATATCCAATAATATTAGCAGCTAGGAACTCTCTTTGTCTTTGAATATCTCCCATACCCCAATAAGCTAAGAAAATATTATTACGCTGTTTTTCTGTCACATTTAAATAACATTTTAACCTGCATTTACTACATGGAAGACCAAGGCTTCTTTCATTAATCACTTTTTAATTTTTTGTGGAATTTGAAGTATAAGATTTTTCTGTATTTCTTAAACGCCTGGCTATTGCCTTTTTTGATCCTGAAGGGTTTGCTTTTCTTTTCGGCCTCTTTTTTGATTCTCTACTTCAACTATCTCGTCTGGGGTTGCTTGTGACTCATTTGCGTTCAATATCATATCGGATGATCCTGAAGAACAAGAAGAACTAAAAGAATCGTCCGAGGAAGATGTTGAAGACGATGAAGAAGAAGAAGACGATTGAACATTTTCAAATAGTGGATCCTTAACACTGTCATCAGATGCACAAAGAGAAATATTGTGGGTCAAAGATTCTTGTATATTTCGATCCTGTATTAACTCCTCTTCTTGTGCTAAAATAAAACAAAAAAGCCGTAAATATTGCAATAATATATCGATTGTGTTACTGGTAACATACTACTTGACAATATGGTAGGTAGACAACTTTTATCAACTTGGCTGCCAGATTCTAAGAAATAGTTTAGAAGAAAATTACTTTTTGTTTCTTCTTTTAGCTTATTTTTTTCATTTTCTTGTGCTAAAAAACAAAAAGTCCATTATAAAAATTTCGCCTAAAATAAAAATTTTAAAATTAAAACATACATATTAATATATCCGCCGGTGATGGAATTTTTTCGTGGTCTACTTCTTCGTACTTAATACATTTGGCAATAGACTTATCCTCTGAGAGCTTGTGGATTCTAAACAATCATCTTGAACGCCATCATTTCCATTTTTTATGTTTTTATTTTCCTTATTTATTTGTTCTAAAAAATAAGGAATCATTGAAAAAAAAAACAATTTTGTTTATTTATTTTGAATTGAGAGGACACTATACTTGGGTAACCAATCTTAATTTTATGCGAGTCTGCGAGTCACTATTCTTACCGAAAGAACCTTTCTTTTCTATAGCAACTGCTATCTGCACCGGCCGTTTGGTCCTATCATGCATCGGGAGTTGGGTCTTGTGTTCCATATTACAGCTAAAAAAAATAATTTAATGAAGAAAATAGCACTTATATTATTCATTTATATAACGTTTTATGGCGCGCTAACAGCCAAACAAATTTTAATATCTAATATTTAAAAAAAAAATCATAAAAATATACATAGTTCTGTGAGTATTGATGTAAACTCTGTTACGTAATCTAAAATAAATATTTTTTTTATAATAATTAATCTATTTTACCAAGAATAAAGACACTTTGCGAAAAGAGGCATTAAGAAAAAAATAATTATTAAATTTAATATATGAAATTTACAAGAATAATGGTTTAATATAAAATATGACAATCTTATAAAACACTTAATTACAAATACAACTTATTCTTAACAGAAATATTGTCACAATCTATAATGTGTCACTATTTAACATAATAAAAAATAAATAATAAAATTTTTTACAAGAATAAAGATATATTTTAAAATATGAGGTGTTACAGCAAAGAAAATAAATTTTATTATTACTTACTATATCAAAAAGACTGTAGTAATCTGTAATGTGTCACTATTCACAAAAAAAAATCCAGAATTCGAAGCACTTTTTGGATTGTGTCACTGTTCGCGTAAAAACATACATGTGCTCGTTGGATGAATAAGCGAGTTATATACCCCCTTTTGCTTATTCTATATATTTTAACTATATTATATTACTGCTTACAGTGCTTTGACAGCAATTGCTTATCTTTAAGTTAAGATTGTATATATAGGACACAAAGAACAAAAACTAGTTAGATATATTTGTACTTCAGTCGAAATAAATTGTTTTTAAAAATAGTTTTTATTGTGGCCACCACGTAATTGGCGCAATCGGTAGGATAGGCTAAAAGTACGTGTCGAGAGTAGGAATCTATACTGAAATCTTGAGTATAAACCGAAAAAGTCGTCCGTTCGTTTGTTTCAACAATTTAACAAGCCTATCGAAAACGCGTAGTGTCCAGAAGACGTTTTGTCGAAGCCGAATGTATCTCAAGACTAGGGGACCGTGAACAGACATCGTCCAGAGCCCTATTAGTACGGACAACGGGACGAACATCGCTTTGAGTCCATAGCTTAAGACTGACCAGGGGACCTTGAACACGCATCGTCCAGAACCCTATTGGTACGGAAAGAGGACAGCATCGCCGAATCCCATAAGATAAGATAATGTATTTGAAGTCTACAGTACTACTGCTATCGTAAGTACTCCTTTTTATCAATATCCTTATTTAACCTATTGATATTTTTGATATTTTCTGATTTAACTTATTTATATATTTTATTGCATATATTTATATTTTAATTCCAACCTGGAAGATTCAGATTATTTAGTTGAACTCTTTGATAACCTAAAGTTAAGACAAAAACCTAAAATGGCACAACCCAATTACCAATTGATACGTTATCAAGCTGATAACATCCCTTTATATGACGGCAATTCAAAAACTCTAAATAGATTTATCGCTTCATGCGAACATTTTCTTTCTAACCACCAAAATAGGACAGAACCTAATAACCCGATTAACATTTGTCTTTTCGATACGATAATTGGAAAATTAATAGGTCGAGCAGCAGAACTAATAGCTCCTCGAACAGAACTAGATTCTTGAAAATTAAAGAAGTTTTAATAATAACATTCTCAGATCAAAGATCAGAAGATTGCTTAGTACAAGATATAGTTAGTATGAAATTAGAAAGACACGAAAATCCAGCTTCATTTGGTCAAAGAATTCAAGACGCGAGATCACTTCTTTTTACAAAAATAAACAGTTCAAATGCAACAGCAGATATTAAACTTTTAAAAATCACACAATACGACGATATTTGTTTAAAAACGTTTATTAACAATTTAAATTATCATATGCAATTAATTGTCCGATTAAAACGAACAAGCGCTTTCCTTTGTAAGGGAAGAAGAGAACTTCTTACAATTCAAAAATAGAGCAAACTCTAGTAATAGTAGTAACTCTAATAACCAATCAAACCATAATAATTCAAATAAACATCATAACCAATCGAATTCACAAAATAAAAATCACAACAAACCTGTAGTATTACCTTTAGGTTATAACGATTCATTTAATCGCCTCGCTAATATACAGAGACAAAATCAGAACTTTAATAATAATAATTATCACAACCACTACCCTCAGAGGTTTAACCAACAAAACCCCAATTTTAGACAAAGTAATAATTCAGCCCAATTCAGACAAAATAGATTTGGATCAAACAATCAACCAAATCATAATAATAATAATAACTTTAGACCTTTTAATCAAAACAGAAATAACGATATTCCAGAACCTATGGATACTTCTTCATCTAATTCCAGAATTAGATCTATCCAAACAAGACCCCAACCAATTTTTAATAATAACCTTGATTCAACGAATAATTATTCTTCTGCGAATAATGCGGAAAATAACCCTTATGACCCATTTAACAACTATGACCCTGATTTTGATTACAACCAATTCTATTATGAACAATTCTGTCAAAATCCAGATGACAATAATGAGCCCTCAATCGAAGAAAATCCTAATAACGAAGAGGAAAATTTTCTCCTAACTCTAACACAAAACAATGTGACGAAGTATTTCTAAACACTTATGTAGCCACCAACTTACCAATCCTCTACATCCCTGAACTAAACGCTAAGTTTTTATTAGATACAGGAAGTGGTAAAAGTTTTATAAAACCATCTATAGCATACAATCTTTATCCAAATAACATCTTTAATGAGTATTTTAGAGTTAAAACCGCACATGGAACTTCTATACATAATGAAGTAATTGATATCCCTATTTTTCCCTGTTTTAACGTAAATAAAAACCATTCATTCTATTTATTAAATTTTTCGGATAAATTCGACGGTTTACTAGGAATTGACTTTTTTATGGATATTAATGCCATAATTAATTTCAAAAACTCCACTTTAGAAACACCCAGTGTAACATTGCCTTTAAAATTTGACACAGCAAAAACCTCAGACAATCAAAATTGCAACGCACGTGAGATCATACAAAAATGCAACTCTGTTATCTTAGAACCGCGTATGTCTCAAAAGGTCAAAATACCTGTTAAATTAAAACACGGTGTAGGTATAATTAATTATACAGATTTTAACGGAGCTGAAATGCCAGAAGCCCTTGTTACTATCGAAAATTTTTATGCTACCACAATAATAACCAATACTCGTGAAACCCCTATGAAATTAGAATTTTTTAACCCTTTTGACATTGAGTTAATTAATAAAATGGAAAATAATTTTATAGAAAAAATGGAAACAGACACTAATATAAATCAAGAAATTGACGATAAGTTAAAAGCCAATTTAAAAAATCTAAGACTCGAACATTGTAACAAAGAAGAATATAAAGCTATACGTAATCTTTGCTACCAATATCGAGATATCTTCTATTCTGAAGATATTCCATTAACTTTCACTAATCAAATCAATCACAAAATAAACTTAACCGATGACTCACCTATTTTCACAAAAAGTTACCGATATCCTGAAGTACATAAAACCGAAGTAAAGTCTCAAATCAATAAAATGTTAAAAAATAACATCATACAACATTCAAACTCACCATATTCTAGTCCAATATGGATAGTTCCAAAAAAATTAGATTCAAACAAAAAAAAAGAAATGGAGAATCGTAATCGATTACCGTAAATTAAATCTCAAAACGATTGACGATAAATTTCCACTCCCAAACATATCCGACATACTAAATAAACTAGGTAAAGCACAGTACTTCACCACCTTAGACTTGGCAAATGGATTTCATCAAATTGAAATGAACCCTAACGACATACACAAAACTGCATTTTCCACTGACACCGGACATTTCGAATTTAAAAGAATGCCATTCGGACTTAAGAATGCACCTGCCACATTCCAACGGGTAATGAATAATGTCTTAAGAGGATTTCAAAATGAAATATGTTGCGTATATTTAGATGACGTAATTATTTATAGCACCTCTCTTCAAGAACATATTGAACGGTTAAAACTAATTTTTGATAGATTCAGACAATCGAACTTTAAAATCCAACTTGACAAATCTGAATTTCTAAGAACTGAAGTAAGTTTTCTAGGACACTTAATAACACAAGACGGTGTAAAGCCAAACGAGGACAAAATTAAAGCTGTAAAAGACTTTCCTATCCCTAAAACACAGAAAGAAATTAAATCTTTCTTAGGTCTAGCCGGTTACTATCGTAGATTTATCAAAGACTTTGCGAAAATATCTAAACCCCTCACCTTATGTCTTAAAAAGAACAGTAACGTAACCCACACACCCTCTTTTGTTCAATCTTTTAACCATCTAAAAAATCTACTAATTAATGCACCAATATTAAAATACCCCAATTTTACGAAATCATTTGTTTTAACTACTGACGCATCAAACTATGCTATTGGCGCAGTACTTTCCCAAGACACACCACCCAATGATCACCCCGTAGCTTATGCATCCAGAACACTAAATGAAACAGAACAAAAATACTCGACAATAGAAAAAGAATTATTAGCCATTGTATGGGCCTGTAAGTATTTTAGACCATATCTTTACGGAAAAAAGTTTACTATCTATACAGACCATAGACCCCTTGTATGGTTATTCAATCTAAAAGAACCCAATTCTAAACTCATGAAATGGAGACTAAAACTCGAAGAATACGATTATAATATTATCTATAAAAGCGGTAAACAAAACACAAACGCTGACGCTTCATCTCGTATCCAACTAAACGCGTTAGAAACCCAATCTATACTTAACAACCCTGGAGATATTTTAAATGACATCGATCAATTCTTACAATATTTTAACATAGATAATTTTAACCCGAATAATTTAAGTAATAACGATGTATCTGAAACTTTAGAAAACATCGAGACAAATCCTAATTTGAAGAAAAAACCTAAAATTAAAATTCTTCAAAACATACAAATAAGACCTCCCGATATTTCATATGCCTCTAATACCATTCATAGTACAAACGTAAATGAAACACTAAAAGAAATCCCAATCCTAGACGAAATAATTAATAATAAAAATATTCAATTTATTATAAAAAAATCCCCATATGACGCATATATAAATATTAAACCTGAAACCTTTGACAACAAAAAAATTATTTATGCAACAATACCCGCTAATGTAAATGTTATCTTTAAATTCCTTAGAGAATACATGACTAACAAGACCACCTATCTATACTTCTTATCACCCAATTTACGCCCTCTATTCCAAGACGTATTAAGTAACCATTTTAGTGAATCAAAAGTAGTCGAATGTACAAAATTAATTAATAATGTACAACCAGATGAACGTACACAAATAATTAAATTTTCACACGAAGGAAAAACTAATCACCGTGGAATATTAGAAACCCTTACTAGGATAAAACTAACCTACTATTGGCAAAACATGAAAAATGATATTACCAACTATATTGACAATTGCGAAATTTACCAACGAGCAAAATATAATAGGAGACCCCCAAATGTTCCTTTACTAATTACAGAAACTCCCTCTAAACCATTCGAAATAATACACATTGATACATTATTAATAGGAAAAGAGAAATTTCTTGTCATAATAGACAAATTTTCAAAATACGGCCAAGCCTTACCATATTTTGGCACAACAATTTTAGTTGTACAAGCTTTAGTACAATTCTTTTCTTTTTGTGGTATTCCCAAAACATTGTATCAGATAACGGTACCGAATTTAAAAATCAAACTGTCAAAGAACTCCTAGAATCTCATAACGTAAAAATACACTTTACAACCTCTCAACATCATGAATCAAACAGCCCTGTTGAACGATTAAATTCAACATTAATCGAACATATAAGACTTCTAAAAGAAAAAGACAGGAATGAAGACATAGTAAGTTTAATGCCTTATGCAATCATAGCATATAACAGCACAATACACTCTAGTACTCATTTCACCCCTTACGAATTAATATTAGGACACACTGACACACAAGATCCTATGAAACTCATGCCTGCACACATCTATGCAGAATACATTAATTCTCATCGAATTAAAACAAAAGCTTTATACGAAAAAATTAAAAGTGACACTTTAAACTTAAAGGAAAAGGTAATTGAAAAACATAATAAAAATAAAAAACCACAAATACCACACGTAGGTTGCCAAGTATATAAAAAGTAAGAAAAACGTATTGGTAAACTAAAACCGAAATTCAAAGGACCTTTTACTTTAACTAAAATACTAGATAATAACAAAATCGAAATAATGAACCCAAATAATAATAAAACGGAAATAATTCATGTTAATGAATCTAAAATAGTACCCCTTGTTGCAGATGGATCGGAATCATCTACATCAATGCAAACGGAGTAAAATTCCATAACTTAAACCATAATCCCGGTATATTGCCATACAAACTAGGCACAACAAAACTAATAACTAATTACTGGTCACTAATACAAATCCAAGACTTAACACCCCTAATGAAAGAATTTAGGACTTTAAAACAATTTGCTGAAACATTAATTAATGCTTTAAAGACAGACTATATTTATATGAGAGAATATGAAAATACTTTGTTACCTTTATTTGTTTATGAAAAAAGAATAGAGAAAAGTATAAAACAAATTGACCCTAATTTTAACATTCATGAAAAACAAAAACGAGGTATTTTCAACCCTATTGGATCCCTAATAAAGATAATAACTGGAAATCTTGATCAAAACGACGCGGAAAGATATGACAATTTAATAAGCCAACTAAAAGAAAACCAAAATAAATTAAAAGAAGCTTCGATTACCCAAGCAACTTTATTAGAAAAATCTATTAACGAATTTCAAAATATTATATCGAATGTTTCTGCAAACCAATACATTTTAAAAAGTCGTATTTTACAATTGGAAACAACAATCAAAAAAGTAGCTCTCAATCAAACAAATAGCAATCAATACTTAGGATTACACATAATGATTAACCAGGTATCTATGATGTATCAAACTATTTATGATATTTTAGAAAAAACAGAAATAGCTATATCCTTTGCTAAGCTTAACACGCTACATAACTCAATAATTGATCCTATCGAATTGATAAATGAAATCAAAGCATTCAAAAATCAATTGACAATTGATAGCCTGCCATTAGAAACAGATATTAATAATATCTTAAACTTTGAAAAAATCATTGAAATAAAATCATATTCAAAAGGCGCGGTTATCACTTTCATTTTGGAATTGCCATTGGTCGAATCAGATGTCTATCATTACTATCAATTATATCCTCTACCTATCCCTGAAGACCAAAATAAGCAATTTTTCCTAAACCTACCCCAAAAACCATTCCTAGCGCTTAGCGATAGCAAATATTCTTATATGGAAAAACTATGTATTGAGCTACAACTTAATGAGTATCTATGTAAAGACACTCATACCGTCTACATCAGCCAAGATCCTCCTTGTGCTGTTCAACTGATTAAGTACCAAGAAAACGCCACTACGTGTCACCCTTTCCGGATAGAACTCCAAGATGTTCAAGTTAACAAAATCATGGATGGAAAATGGTTGTTATCCATACCAAAACAGTTGATTGTTCCAGTCTCTTGTCCAAACTCCAAGGATAATGTACCCCTACATGGTTCCTACCTTGTTGAAGCCACTAACGAATGTACCGTCCATTAAGTCATTTATCCTTAGGACATACAAGCCCAGCAAGCTGAACTATGATGACGTGTCTCTACCGAAACTAAATTTAAGTTTCCATTTCCACAACCAGAAGAAAATCTTCAACCCTCCTACATTGGACCTTAACACTATTAGCTTGGAAGAAACCAAGAAGTTCTCCACTGCACTTCAAGATCAACGAAGACGCCTTGAAGAAATTAAAGACCCTGTTAATATCCAATCAATTAACTTTCGGACTGTTTTGCTATATTTATTTATAATTTTAATTTGTTTATTTTTTATAGGAAAATGGATTTACTTATTTGTTTTAAAGAGAAAACCCGATAATGACGAAAATGAAATAATTGTGTAATAATCGATTTATTTTTTTTTTACGATATTTTATTCTATATATCGATTATTCTTTTTATTTTTAATTTTATATTTTAGGTTTGTAAAACCACACCCTAAAGGGTATGCTTTTATTTTAGGACGGAGGAGTTATATACCCCCTTTTGCTTATTCTATATATTTTAACTATATTATATTACTGCTTACAGTGCTTTGACAGCAATTGCTTATCTTTAAGTTAAGATTGTATATATAGGACACAAAGAACAAAAACTAGTTAGATATATTTGTACTTCAGTCGAAATAAATTGTTTTTAAAAATAGTTTTTATTGTGGCCACCACGTAATTGGCGCAACTAAATTTGTGTCGTTTTTCTCGATATAATATTTAAAAAAGCGTTTAACGGAATTGTAGGTTTTGTAGTCACCAGACGAGAGATCCTATACTCTTAAACACCAAAATAATACACAGAATAACGACACTTGCGCCATCTCTTGAAGCAGAGACGTACTAAACGCATAGGACCTTGTTCTTGATAAATTAGATATTGTTTGTAATTGAATTTTATACATAACTCAAAAACGGGGTTTTTTGGATTGTGTCATTATTCTCGAGAAGCGACGATATGTTTAGATGGAACACATGGCATGAATGCTTACAACTTTGAATTGCACACATTACTTGTAGTTGATGATCTTAGAGAAGGATTTCCTTGTGCTTTTCTCTTATCAAATCGGGCTTACATAGTTGTGACTTGTGACTCCCTTATTCTTTAATGAGATATTAAAACGAGTTGGAATAATAACACCAAACATTTTTATGTCTGATCTAACTCACCTAACTGACATATTATACTTCCATGCTTGGCTTAAGTGATGGGCATTCCAAAGAAGAAGTATATCTAGATTATATGTACTTTTTTATTTATCCATAATTAGGAATTTTTAATAAGGAAGATTTAGCTCACAAAATTTTAATGGCCAAGAACCTCTAACTCTTCATTTTTCTAAGATAAAGTTATCTTTTCCTTTCTAGTAGAAAATATTTTCTTCAACAGCTAATTAATATTCTTTGTTGCAGGTTTTAATATACAAAGAACTAAGAACAATACTTCAGGAAAAAGATTCCGTGGCATTTGAAAAAATGTTACAAAATTATTGCAATAACATGTCTGATCCAGAAACAGTGGATTTTAAAAGGTATTTCAAAGAAAACTATCAAAATAATACCAAATACTGGGCTTACTGCTATAGATTACATTCGGGCTTGAATACGAACATGCATTTAGAAAGAATGTGAAAAAGTGAAAGGATTGGATAAAGGAATTGGAGCTCTCATGAGATTTGTAAGAGATAAACTTATTGACAGACTAACAGTTGCAAAAAAAGGAAAAATTTCTAGCAAGTTAAAAACTATTCGAGACCGACATGATAAAAGTACAAAAATGGACCACAATTTGGTTGTTCCCACAGAGCATGGATGGGACATCCCATCAGAACATAGAAGGGAAATCTACTTCATTCAAGAAATTAACATCTCTTGTAATAATGTCAGTTTTTATGTTCAAGATGCAATGTATGTCTTCATAGATATTATTGTAGTTGCCAAGACTCCGCAATACAGTTTAATATGTGTAAGCATATCTACCTACTTGCCACATTTAGAAGTTCCAATAAAATAGTAGATAACGGTATGTTTTTAATATGCATTTCTTTCTAAAATGCTCTTAATTTATATTTAATACATGTTTAATATTTTATAATGCCTTTTTTCTTTCAGTACATCAGATAACTTTGATACAGACTACTGATATTTACTGTTAATTAAAATTAATATTGTAAGTTTTATATATGTAAAGGATTAATGTTCTTTGGGTTTTGGTGAAATTTCATTATTATTTAGTGCCTGTCAATTTTGGATAATAATTAATAATTTGTTTGGGTCTCTGTTTTACCTTGGTTGGTTTTGTTTATCTTTTGTCACTACAATTTTCTAAGACACTGTTGACGAAATTTTTCCTAAAATAATATGTGTATTTTTGGATGTACACGAATCTCCACCTGAATTATGTATTGACAACTGTGATGGAAATGAGGAAGCAAATGTAATTCTTCAACAGTTGTCCACGAAACTAAAACGATAAAAGTCAGTGCACGAAAGGCAACAAAAACTGGCAATGCACTTTCAAAATATTTTAAATTCTGCTAATACTGACCAAAAGCTGGATGTTGTTGAAAGAGTTCTTAATTCTCTCTTGCCCACCTTAGAAGCTTTAGATCACAACACCATGGCTTTTACATCAACGAAATACATTGTGCATAATGAAAAAATCACACCACAGCGGAGATTTTGGTCACAAAGAAAAAACAAAAAAAAAACAAAGTCTGCAATAAAGAACCCCTCTTTACAGGAATTAGACACTATTGCGATCGAATTATTATTGGATGTAAAGAAATAAAACTGGTTTTTCCTAAAGTCTGCTTTTTAGTATACTTACCTTACCTATCTCTGGATAACATTTTTTATTGCCTACCTGTTTATTTTTTGTTTATAAAACCGTGAGCTTCATTTTCTACTTTGACTTTATTATGCAATTAAGTAGAATAATATCACCAATTATAAAAAAACATTTTCAAAAAACATCAAATCATTAACATTTTAATTAATAAATTTGGGATCTATCTTATACCTATAAATTTTGAAAATGCTACCCACTAATAACGTCAGCATAGAATACAATATAGGAGTGTGTAACTTAAGAAAAATCTGATAAATTAAAGACCTTTTTTCTCAAAACAATTTTTGGACACTTAAATTAGACTTTTCATTTGCACTGAATTTTTTTTTAGTTATTAATTAATTAATTACAGGAGTTAGCAGCTATAAATTTGGATAATATAATAAATGAATCGACCTGCATTTATAATAAGCTATTTCCAAAAATCTGCCCCACTTATTTATTCTTAAAATTATACCCCATACCTTTAAATCTACGGTACCTTTTTTCTTTAAAAAATATCGGCCGAAAATCTAACCGACGCACAGAGGAGTATTCAAATAAAAAATCCGGTCATAAGTCCAAAACTCAATATAATATATAACCGTAAATAAAACATTTTTGCGATAAGAGGAATAGTTGGCGAGGCAAAAAAAACAATTGTTTTGAAAACAATGTAAATTGTTTTGGCAACGCAAGCAAGTGGCAGGTAAGGAACTAAAATTGAATTTACAGTTCATTTAGTAGTGCTGCTAAGTTAGGATTTTAAAGTCCGTTCGTGCTTTTGTATAAAGTAATATTATATTTTAAGAATTATGAAGGGGAATCGTGATGGTATATGTACTTTATTTTGATATATAATTTATTTTTAATTTTAACTGCATCAAGTTTCTAATGTATTTAATAAACTTCCATAATATTTAGTGTATTTTCATTTTTTTCTTGTTTTAACTAAGAGTAAAAAGTTGTGTATCTGGTTAGATCGGGCTCAGTTTTTTGAAGCATACGATAGGTTGACCTTATGACACAAATGTCCTAAAAAAAAATCTTGCTCATATTTGCGCCATTTGCTAAAAATATTTTTATTTTGGAGTAGCTATTATAAATTACCCATTAGCAATCACAATTTGTTCGATCTTGGTGTAAATTGTATGCGGTTTAGAAGTTACTTGCATCATTTTAATTTTTAAAAAACGTCAAAGTTCTAGAGTTTATTGTCATGTAAACAAATGTCAAATATCGGTAATTTAAGATGGCTTATTAAATTTAAAATTTTACCTTTCATGCGCATTTAAGATGCAAAACACGATTTAAAAACATATACGTATTTTACGTTTTTAATGAAGTGTCTTTTGTTACAGAGATTATTAAAAAGGACTTCAAAAGAAGATCGCTATATGAAATTATGAAAGAATGCAACGAACAGATTATTGCTGATAGAATTTTATATTTAGAAAAAAAACTGAAATTCATCACAAAATGTCCTGAATATGAAAATTCTTATTTTCAAAGAAGTTTAGGGAATTTTAAAAGCGAATTAAAGAAAAAATTGGAAAACGCTTCAAGAAAAGAGTACCGTTTTTTAGCAACTAACGAACAGTGGCTTAATGGGTCGGTTAGCCTAATTATGTGGGAAAACATAACTCCAAAAGCGGGTAGACCACCAAAGGAATTTGGGGATCTAAGTGACCGCAGTAAGCGACGTAAAACCAAAGATTTAAGAGCGCAAGCATCCTCTGTTGAGCTTACGTAGCTGCCCAAATGAGTCAACGAAGTGACGGAAACATTGACGTATCTAAAATTATAAAGGATATTACCTTAACTCCTACCAGGGCTCCAAAAATTAGAAAAGTAATTTCTTCTTCACAAAAATGTATTGTTAAAAAATACAGTCCGTCTCAGGCTCTTTCAATTTTTGTCGAAGCTGATCTTACAAGAAAACAGTATGAAATTATTCAGATTTGCAACAAAAACATCTATCCTTGCTACTCACTTATACAAACTGCAAAAAAAGATTGTTATCCGAAGGAAGAAGCAATATGTGTCACCGAAGTATGTGCGGAAATTAAGTTGCAGGAGCTACTGGACCATACGTGTGAACGTTTATGCAAATATTTAGAAGAAGTTTTAGATAGTTTTTCTGAAACAGAAACTGAGTTAGAACTTTTATGTAAGTGGGGATGTGATGGGTCTCATCAATCCCAATTTAAGCAAAAATTTGAAACTGAAGTTCCAGCAAGTGATTCTCATATTTTTCAAAGCTCGTTTGTTCCTGTAAGATTAGTAACTTCTAACAAATATAGAAAAATTATTTGGCAAAATCCTGTACCTTCATCGACAAGATACTGCAGACCTATTCGCATCAGATTTCTTCACGAGTCAAATGATATAACAAATGAAGAAATCAATTACGTCGAAAGCCAAGCTTCAAATTTGAATAAAACTGTAATAAAAACTCCTTTAGGGTCTACTTTTAAAATTTCTCATACTCTCGTTCCTACTATGGTAGATGGAAAAGTATGTTTAGCCGCAACAAATACGGCTTTTACAATGAGATGCTACCTTTGCGGAGAAACTTCAGAAAATTTTAATAAATTGGAAAATTTAAAAGAAGTTAAACCTGATGCTCTTAGGTTTGGTTTGTCTGTTCTTCATGCCAGAATAAGATGCTTTGAGTCACTTCTTCACGTGTCTTATAAATTACCAGTAAAAAAGTGGCAAATTCGAAGTTTCGAAGAAAAGACAATAATAGCAGAAACAAAACGCAAAATTCAAGAAGGTCTTAAAGAAGAATTAGGTCTGTTAGTTGATATCCCTAAGGCAGGTTTTGGGAATACGAATGATGGGAACACATCAAGAAGATTTTTTGAAAACCCAGAAATATCTTCGCGAATTACTGGAATTAATATAGAGTTAATTTTAAGAGTAAACGTTGTTTTGGAGGCAATTTCTAGTGGCCATGCTATAAATGTGGAAAAATTTGCTTTCTATATAAGAAAAACAGCTGAGCTTTATGTCGAACTATATGGCTGGTACCCAATGTCACCAACATTACACAAAATTTTGCTGCATGGTGCTACAGTAATCTCACATGCAATTTTGCCTATAGGCCAGCTATCTGAAGAGGCTGCTGAGGCAAGAAATAAGCATTTTCGCTTATATAGGCAAAATTTTTTTCGGAAATTTACAAGAATAGATACGAATAGAGATATTCTTAATAGACTTCTACTAACCTCTGATCCCTATCTCTCTAGCATAAGAGAAAAAAGGCAAAAAAAAGTAAACCTTTTATGACAGAAATATTAGGTTTGCTTGTTTCAGAGATTGCAGATGATTCATTATCAGATTATAATAATATTGATGACAAATATGAAAAACAAGATGATGTAGTGAATTTAGAAATAAGTTCGGATGAGGATTAGGTTTATTTTCATGTTTGTTTACATGAGTTTTTTGTATGTGCGCATATTGTGTTACAAAACGTTTCGTTTAGTTTAGATTTAAATAAAAAAATCACCTTATAGTTTTCATTATTATTAATATACAGTGTATCTACATAAGTTCACGCAGCTATATTCATATAATTATAGGAAACTTTTTTATTTTAAAAAACAAGTAATAAAAAGTCCGGCATTAAAGTTTTTTAAGTTTCTTGCATTATGGTGCAAACTTAAGTAGACACACTGTATATTTATATACATATTATATTTAATATTTAATGTTTTTAAAAGATAAAAATTAAAAAAATGCTTATAAAAAAAATTAAAGTTTGTCAATAAACCTATTTTTATATTTTGAAGTTAATATTGTTTTTTTTAATCACCCTGTATAAATCTTGTTTTTATTTATTAAGAATAACAGATATTTGTCTTATAAACATTTTAAAAAAAGTTTGTATGAAAATAGGCTATAAAATAATTTTGACCGCATATTAATATTGAATACTCCTCTGTGCGACGAACGCGTACGTAAGTCTTTTAAAAAAAGAAAAAAACAAAGCTATTTAATTTACTAAATTTATTCTTGAGATAAGTGATACAATAGTTAAAATTGACATTACCCTCAAATGAGAATTATCAATTTAGTAAAGTAAATAGCATTTTAAACCGACAGTATGTTTTTTTGAATTTTGCGGCATTTGCCTGGTGGATTGCCGGACCATCGCCGATCGGTAACATTCGGGATAAAGGTTCCCACTCTCCCTAGACGTTAGTCAAGATTGATATCTACTTAAGACACTAATACAAACATATAAGTCAGGTCTTGTTCAAGGCATAGAGCGTACATTATCGACCCTATTTACAATCTACATTTATGTTCAATTTCTGTACTTTCAGGACAATCTCTTTTTAAAACATCATGGCTAAAATTCAAGTTCATCGCAGTTTTACAAGGCTTGCAGTCTTGCATTCCAAACTTTTTAAGGACGCCTCGTAAATATTTACTTTGATTTTAAAACATTTTGCCCTCAAGAACATCACGATTCATCTTAATTCCTAAAAAGTTGCCAAGCCTACCCAAATCCTTCATTTCAAAACTCTCTTTTAACCTGCATTTGACATTTTCAATTTCATGAAAATCATTTCCTGATAATAAAAGATCATCCGCGTATATTAACAAAATCACTTTAGACTTTTCAGTAATTTTAGTGTATAAACAGTATTCAAATCCAGATCTTTGAAATTTAAAGCCAATATAAAATTATGAAATTTCAAATTTCAATTTTTCAGAAAACTCTTTAAACCATATAAAGACTTTTTAAGTTTGCAAATCATTCCCTTATTACCTTTAAATTTCTTTGGTAATTCTATAAATACATCATCATTGATATCCCGAAAAAGGAAAGCACTGCAAACATCTAATAAAAAAATTATACTCTTTACACATAGCAAGAAAAACTTTTATGGAGTTCAACTTAACAACAGGACTATAAATGTTATCTAAAGACATGCCTTCAGTCTGTTCAAAACCCTTAGCAACAAGTCTCGCCTTATACCTTACAATATTTCCAGCTTCGTTTTCTTTACTTGTAAACACCCACCTGCACTGGATAGTCTTTTTGCCAGCACTGTCTTCAACCACATCTCACGTACTGTTCTTCACCAACGACTTGAGGCATCTCTCTTTCAGCACGACCATTTTGCTCAGGGGTGTACACAACTGACTTCTGATGGACAATACCCTTACATCTCAGAAAGCGGATGGTTTATAAACTCTAAACCATTGTCCAATCTCAGCACCCCCAACTTACATTCGGTAGAATCTTCAGCCACAGCTATAAAGTCCTCAATGCACCTTTTGACCTCATCTTTCTGTTTTAAAAAATAAACAAACCTATATGATGAAAAATCATCCTTCAACAACAAAAAGTATCTGGAACCACCCAAAGATGTCATTTCCATGGGACCACAAATGTCAGCATGAACTAGTTCCAGAGATTTGGTAGCTCTAGAGATGTTTTTAACATAAGGAAATGTATGTTGCTTACCCACCAAGCACTGCTCACACAATTATTTATCCGCAACATAAGGTATGTTGTGCCTCTTGAGTAGATTCTTCACATCTCCATAGCTTTGATGCACCAATTTCCTATGCCAGCTACTCAAACTTTCCACACTTTTGGCCTGATGACACTCTATAAAGTTACTTGTACCCCTATTTGTACCTACAAATCTCAACTTGTACATATTATTGTCTCTGGTTGCCACAACACAAACATCATTATCCTTGTTAACAATTTTGCACCCTTTACCATCTGAGACTATCTTAAAGCCCTTGTCTAAAGCACGACCAAAAAAAAAAGGAATTGAATTTCAGCCGCGGTACATAAAATACCTCATTTAATCTAATTTCTCTGCATATATTTCCTAAAGAGCTCCTCCAAAAGATCACCATTGCCAACTGTCACTTTCTGGCTCCTTTTAAATTCTCTCAGAGTCTCAAACATGCTAATATCTTTACACATATGCTTACTAGCCCCTGTGTCGAGACACCAATCTTCACATACCTCGGTTTAGAAGTTACCAACTAAGGCAACTGTTTCTTTACCAGTTGTTTGAGCTTACTGCAATGTTTTCTAGTAAGTGGCTCTTCTTTGTAATCTGCATTCATAGATCGCCATTATCTAACTTTTATTCTTTTCTACATAAACTTGAACAAATATTGGCAAAACTTCCTTTGAAGAGCAAAATAATGTTGACAGGCGACTACAACATCGATTTAGCGACTCTAACGCCATTATTGTAACTCTCTTACACTCATTTAATCTCACTATGCTTCTAAATTCCTTTACTTGTATCACTAAGCATTCTGCTCCTACTAACATGTGTTCTAATTTATATGAGGATATAATGTGTGATTTAGTTGATGCTAGTATCTCTGACCACTGTTGCATCGTTTTCAGTTAATTTTAAAATTAGGAAAACAGTTTTTTTTAATGATGATCCCTTATCACTTTACTATTTCATCTTATGCACCATAGTAAACAAATGTTTCACTCTGAGAAATACAAAAATAAAGTCACATTCTAAATTATGAATGGCTAAGGGTATTCACATATGTGCAAAAAATCTCCGCTGTCTCAATGCGTTGCGTAAGCATTTTAGTATTAGTATTTTGTTAAAAATCTTCTTTTTTGAATATCGTAGGACATACAGGAAGCTACTTCAAAAGACTAAACAACACTTCTATTCTTCTAAAATAAAAAAGTAGGTAACAAATCCCGTATATCCTGGCAAATTATGAATGAATTATCAGATTGAACAAGCCAAAACTCGCAGGATATTTTATTGGATCCAAATTATCTCAGCAACTTTTACTGTTCCATAGCGGACAACCTAACTAAAATTCACACTAAGAAGGATCCTCCCGACTACCTAGTCAAAGTAAATATACTATTTGCATTATCTTTTCTACCCACCAACTCAATTTAAATTCGTAGAGTTCTTAGTAAGGTGAAATATCAGAATGCTTCAGGATATGATGGTATTTTCCTAAAATTACTAAAAAAGCTTCCTAAAAATTCTCTTTCTGCACTAGCACTTGCCGTTAACTCGTCTTTGGCCAGAGGAAGTTTTTCCTTTTGCCTTAAGTTTGCCAACATAATACCAGATTAGAAGGGTGGCCCTTTTGATTGGTCGAACTATAGACCAATTTCATTGCTTTCCACTGGGTCCAAAATAGTAGAACGCCTAACTAACATACGCATCATAAAGTTTTTTACTGACTTCAGCATCTTAAACAAATATCAGTTTGACTTTAAACACTAAAAAAGCAGTGCAGATGCTGTATTTCACTTTATGAGGATTCTTCTTAATTCCTTGAACCAGCATAAGTCTTCGGCAGCGGTGTTCTGTGCTAACATCAGCATGTAACCAATGGGCTCCAATTGCTTATCTTAATAGGCATAATCTAGATACATCCCTCCACCTTGCAATTCTTCAGCATCTAGGACTAAATATGATAAAATACTATCAAATATACATAAACTTCAAACAATAATTGAGGATGAGATATGCAAAGTTTACTGGTATGCATCGATACAAACTGATAGAATTATAATAATAATAATAATAAATACCTTTATATTACGTAACAAATTTATATACAAATCGATATCCAGGTACGGCGAGATCTAGCCCAGGGCTACACTGTCTAACCGTACTAGCAAGAGGAATAGCAAAAAAAATTTTACTTAAAACAATGAACGCCGATTAGTACCTATCTAAAAATATAAAATTATTGAAAATGAAAATGCAGGGGTAGCAAAATTGAGAGTGACGTAATTGTCGACCATGTATGCTATTATTACTAGCTAAGTTTGTATTAAAAGACGATGAAAAAGAGTCTTTAAGCATAATGCCTAGTGGTTGGCTATTCATTCAGCAAAGATGAATAGCGAAACACAGACATGAAAGATAAACTAACTAACGACGAATTAGATTTAAAAAAAAAACAGTATAACCGAAAACACATTAGGTCATATAAGCGAGTTAAATTCAGAAAGAGTAACGCAATATTTTGAACCAAAAAGCGCCCGATACGCCTTATTAAAAGAATATCATGATGGATAGGCACACATTGGCATTGATAAAACTGCATTAAGCATACATTTTCATTTTTGATTCCCAAGAATGCGCCACTATGTAAAAAAATATATAGACTCATGTCTAACTTACTTCACCCGAAAACGAACACCCAGAACAACCACAAATGACGTACACTCAATAGAAAAAGTTCCTATACCATTTAATACTATACATGTTGATTGTCTTGATCCCCTACCAAAAACAGAAGACGACTTTGTCTACGTTTTTGTAGCCGTAGATGCAGATTCTAAATACTATTTCCTTTATGCACTTCAGAGCCTTGAGTCCGAAGAAATTGCCGACTGCCTCATGGATATAATATACCTTGTGGATACTCCAACCCGCATAATAACCGACAATGGCACTTCGCTGCGTGCAGCCCAAGATCATGAGCTTCTCTCTGAATGGAACATTTAGTGGTATTTTATTACACCCTACGTGCATCAAGCGAATGGTCAAGTAGAACGTTTTATGCATTTTATAGCGAACCTTTTACGCGTTCAGGCTGAAGTTACGTCCGAATGGGGTACGTAAGTATCCCGAATTCAGCTTATAATAAATACCAGAAATTCAGCGCATAATTGAAAATGCTTCTGAAGATAAACTACCTACTTCTGCTGTTCAGCATGAGAAGTGGATAGAATTCGTTAAAAGGCGCCTTGATGAAAATACTATTAAATAGGATGAGCGGTCAAGAATCCGTTCAAAACCTCAAAAAGTATATAATATTGGCGAATATGTACTAATTTTGAGAGACACCATGTCAAGGAAATTTGAATCAGGTTAGATTGGACCTTACAAAGTCGCACATATTATCTCCAGGCCGATATGAACTTAGAAAAAATGGTAATGTAGCTGACTCTACCAGGGTTATGGCATCAGATGCGTCTTTGGCCCAAAGATTAGAGTCCTGAGGACTGTTCGGATTTACTCGAAACCTATGTTTCTGATGATACCGAACACAAAATAAATAACATTGTTTTAATTAAACATGATCGTGTTAACATTTACAGTTAAACCTATATTGAGCTTGGGCATTTGAGATGCTTGTTGGCTAATGTTTTTAGGCTTGGGCATTTCTGATGCTTTCTGGCTAATGTTTTGGGCTTGGGCATTTATGATGCTTTCTGGCTGTAACTTATATTTGTTTGGGCATGTATGTTATCGGACAGTTTAAATAAAACAACTAATTTTAGTAAAACTACTTTTATTACTAAAATCCGTAAAAAGCAAATTAAAACCGTATAAAAATATTGCCCGAAGCGAATTCAACAACTGACTGACTATCATAATCTTTTCATAAAAACCTCCAGCCATAGTTGTTTATTTAACACATCAACCTCCAAAAGTGCCCATCTAGATATTTACAAAATAAAGACACTATAACTTAACCTTATAAATCGTCGCCGACGAAAACATTATCAAAGCGGCAAACGTGAAACCCATTTCTTAAAAATAATAATAACCAATAAATTATACAAGTCGGACCTTTAAATATGATCTTAGTACTATGAAATCTATTTTATTCTAACACGGCCATCCTGCAACTTGTGCGCCCTCGCACAAAACAATCAAATGAAACATCTACCATTATACTTAATTTAAACCATTTTTGGTAACACTTAACTCTTGACATAAATCCTTAAGTAACTATTCAAACTTAACTCTAATAACATTTACGAAAACAAAACTATTATTTTAATAATCATAAACCATTTAAGGTTTCGGTTTTCAAATCAAAATGCTAAAGGATTTTTTTAGCCAAATTTCTTTTTATACAAACCATTCAAGGTTCCTTTTTTTCTAAAATTTCAACCCTATAATCCTCAAAATTTAAACTTATCTACCATTTAAGGTTTAAACTTTTAAATATTTTAACCTTATCAGGTTCATGGTTCATAATTTTATCTGATCAACCATTTAAGGTTCTTTTGAAAAACTTTAACTACTATTCAAGCTTCAAAGTTTTAGCTTGAAAACTATTTGAGATTCAAATTCTTAATTTAGCAACCATTTGAGGTTCAAAATTTTAATTTGTCCACCATTTGAGGTTCAAAATTTTAATTTGTCAACCATTTGAGGTTCAAAGTTTTAAGTTATCAACCTTTTGAGGTTCAAAGTTTTAACTTATCAACCATTTGAGGTTCAAAGTTTTAAGTTATCAACCATTTAAGGTTCTTACAGTTAATAATATAATATAGGACTTAACGTCCTATATTTAGTCAGCAATTAGATTAATTAGGATGTGTTACCGCATTCGGGCCATTTTCTGAAATGTTTATTTTCGTGACATTGCTTCTGTTATTTGCTCTTTTTAGCACATATCTCTCATAACCAAGTAACTTAATTACTTTATATGGACCGTCATATTTTGCTTTTAACTTTCCCCCGAAAACTTACATAACCCTCTCCACCTGTCCATTGCCTCTCGGCATGCCAGTGGCAATAAGGTGCAAATCTACATTGTTCTGGCCCAAAAAGTCTTTGAATTTATTAGAGATAAATGCGCTATCAGCAATAATCCTCTTAGGCTTTCCAATCTTCTGAAAGACCTTTCACAAAGCTATAACAGTATATTCAGCTTTTTTATTTCTTACTGGACAAAAGGCTGAATACTTAGAAAAGGCATCGACTATCACCAAAACGTATGTGCATCTGTTGGACTCTACTAATGGACCGACATGGTCTATATGCCAGACTTCAAAAGGGCCAGTTGGTTTTTCACCAAGTGTGACTTTTATTGAGGGTGCAGCTTTGACAACTTTTAATATATTTCTTTAAAGTTTTTCCCATTCGAGGCCAATATAACTGTTGCCTTAGACGAGATATGGACTTATCCCAGCCGATATGTGCAGCATCTCATTATTATCATTGCATTTTCATTATTACTAACCTTGCCGATATGGGAACAAAGCATCGTAATCCATCATCAGTTTTAGTTGGCTTATTTACAGCACAGTAAACCAAACCATCGTTAATTTTAAAACCATTTTTTAATCTTTTATGCATTGGCTTGCAAAAATCATCCTCTAGCTGAAAGTCCCCTATCGTTTTTGATTTATTGGCAATCGAGTTCTTCTTTCTCACTGGTAAAATTACTGGCGATCTACTCATTTAATCCACATGTCCTATTTTACAACCTTGGCGATATTCAATTTTAAAATTAAAATCTTTCAATCTGACCTACCACCTTGCAACTTTAGGATGCAAATCCTTTTTCAAAGCTGTAGCCCTTACCGAATTACAGTCGGTAAAAATAGTGAAAGCTATTCCATACAAGTAGACTCCAAAATGTTCTACACCTTCAACTATGGCAAGCGTCTCCAAATCGTATGAGTGATACTTTGACTCTGTTTCTGTAGTTCTTCTACTAAAGTATGCCACCGGATAGACAGTTCCCTCGTAATTCTGCATTAGAGCGGCAGCAATTCCCAATGAACTTGCATTAGTGTGAAGCTCTGTAGGCAGATCTGGATTAAATATCTTTAATATTGGCTAAGTCGTTAATTTTTTTACACATTTCTTCAAGTTAAGAAAAAATCCAGCATTTGTAAGAGCTTCTACCACTTTTCTCAAATTAATAAGTCCTTCATCAATGGTTTCAGATGATACCATGACGTCATCGATATAAACTTGTGCAATATTATCTTTGAGGTTATGCAAAGCCTTATTAATTACTCGTTGATAGCATGCTGGAGCATTTGCAAAACCAAATGGCATTCTACAATACTCATAATGGCCGTCTGATGTCACAAAAGCGGTATATTTTCGTGAACTTTCTTCCACTTCAATTTGGTGAAATCCAGCTTTCATGCCTAAGGTAGTAAAATACCTTCCTTTACCCAAAGCGTCTGGCTGGTCATGTAAATTAGGAAGTGGAAATCTGTCTTTTACTGCCTTTTGGTTAATGGATCGAAAATCACAACATAATCTGAGGGATTCATTCTTTTTCTGAATCAGTACAATTGGACTTGCATATGGTGACGTGCTTTCTCTTATTATTGCTTGTTTTAATAAATCTTCAATTATCTTTTTGACCTGGATCCGTTCAGCATAAGCCAAGCGACGGGGTCGAAAAACTACTGGGATATCGTCGGTTAATTTTATTTTTAATTTTCCTGTAGTAACCACCGAAGATGTCGCTTTCCTGGCTTCTTCCAAAATATTATTTAAAACAAAGTTTTATCGCTCGTCTAATCCTGACACCTTAATTTCATTAACTGGACATATGATTGCTTAAACGCTGGTACTAAGTCGAAGATCTATACCATGTTTTCGACGAATAATTTCTAATGCTGATCGACTTATAACATCCCATGAGAGCATCAACTTTAGGGATTGTAAAATCGGATACCACAAGGAAATCTATCTTAACTGAAGCCTCTTGAAGAGCGACTAATAAAATACATTTTCCCAGAATGGAAATAGTCTCGTTACTAAGCCCACAGAGTTTCACATCATGAGGCACCATATTCTCATTTACTTTTCGAACTACATGTTCGTGTATGATTGACAAATCAGCTCCGCTATCAACTAAATATGAAAATGAATGTAATCCGGTATCAACTTGGATGGTGGCTTTTGGCATTATAGTGCATCTTTGTAAATTAGCACATAAAACTTTAGGTTTTCCATTCTTTTTCCAGCAGTCGTTTTCAGTATGGCCTATTCTTTTACAAAAAGTGCATTCAGGAGCTGCTAAATTACAATTTTTGTTCAATTTATTCCCAGTTTGTAGATAACGGCAATCCTCTTTTTTATGGCCCGCAGTTTTTTCTGCAGTTATGACATTTTCCAGAAAAATTTGTTTAAAAAGAGGTAAATTATCATCAAATTTTAGATCTTTTGGAGCTTTGCGTTTTAATGATTCATGCTTTCTTAAGATTAACATTAACTCAGCAAAATTTGAAGGATTTTGTACACAAACACTTTCGAAAATATAATTTGAGTTAATACCCTCGACTACAATAGAGACAACTTTCTCCCAAGGTAAATCAGAATGAAAACGGTAAAAGTCTCTAATTTTAATTCTAACGTATTCACTGTAAGTTTCAAACTGAGAAGCATTCGCTTCATAAGCTCTCCGAAATTTATTAGCCGAAGATCCATGATCGAGAAATGCAGTTAAAAAGTCTTCTTGAAACGAGTCCCAGGTACGTGATAAGGGAGCCCACGCATCATAAAACCGTCGGCCCTCACCGCGAAGCGCCCCGCTTTTACAATAGCTAAACAATCATCCACCCTATATTTAAGTCTTATTCTGTTCACTTTATTTAACTACTCTTCAGCTGGATAATTGCTTTTATTCAGATGAAAGCAAGTAAAATTAAAATTCAAAGGTTCTCTTACCTCGGTACAAACGGTTACAGGTACGGAAGGTGCACTACTTACAACCGGTGGTTCTGGTGGATTATTGGAGGTTGACTTTAATATAGCCATCTCAGAAACCAAAGTCTGCAATGTCGCCTGCATACTAAGCAGGGTAGATCCTAGCAAACTATTTTCATTAGGCATTTGCACTGAACCACTGACACTAGGTACTCCATCACTATTAGGTTCAGTCACTTGTGAATTATGTCCTTCGCCCGTGGACATTTTTACGAAACGCATTTACAACTAAAGAAAACTTTTTATTTTAAATCCCTTTTTTTTTAGTTCGACTTTGATTGTTTATCGCTTAACCCCTTAAAAACGATTTTTTTAAACACTTCCTGTTCCCGTTAAAAACCAGGTAACAGGCAGAAAAAAATGTCGCTGGCCGGCTTTATTTGAGCACTAGGTATATCCCACTTCTGATGTTATCAGACAGTTTAAATAAAACAACTAATTTCAGTAAAACTACTTTTATTACTGAAATCCGTAAAAAGCAAATTAAAACCGTATAAAAATATTGCCCGAAGCGAATTCAACAACCGACTGACTATCATAATCTTTTCTTAAAAACCTCAGTTGATCACATCAACCTTCAAAAGTGCCCATCTAGATATTTACAAAATAAAGGGACTATAACTTAACTTTATCAATCGTCTCCGACAAATAAATTATACAATGTAATAAATTATACAATAAATTATACAAGTCGGACCTTTAAATATGATCTTAGTACTATGAAATCTATTTTATTCTAACATGTATTTACTTTCTAACAAGTGATTTAAACATAAACAAAGTTTTATTTCATCTTAGTTTTAAACTTATAAAACTAGATAAAATCTTTTCATTTCAATGACAAATAGAGTGTGTTTTTAGTTTTTATTAGACTTTCTTTTAAATCTAATCTAAATTACCGGTTAAAAGAAAATGTATATAAATATATAAACTGAACTAAAGTAAAGGGTGTCCCATTTGAAGTATCTTTGCTGGGTGTTTGCTATTTTTTCGTAATACTAAAGATGCCGTTAACGACATTTTCATAGACCTTTTATTTTTTAAATACAGGGTATTTTAGAAAATGTTATATTTTATGAACCTCCTTATATCTCCGTTATCTTTTAACTTATTAAGAAGGTAAAATAGCATCTGTATCTTTTTCTGCAGAACGCAGTGCTGTAGATAATTTTTATTACATATTTACTATTTTTGTATTATATTTGTTTTACCGCTTTGAAAATATATAATAGTATGCAGATTCTCTTATAACCACGCAAATAAATGACAATTATTAGTATATTTGAGTTTGACCGCTTTTCTAATCGACGCAACCGATGGGTTAGATTTGAGGTTATTAGGCAACGTTTTATTAATTTTAACTGCGTTATAACTACAGGAGCCTTGAAATTTGGCAGTTTTATATTTCGGTAACATGAAGTTCTGAGAGTGACGTAATTGTCGCCCATGTATGCTATTATTACTAGCTAAGTTTGTATTAAAAGACGATGAAAAAGAGTCTTTAAGCTTAATGCCTAATGGTTGGCTATCCACTCAGCAAAGTATGTCAGCAAAGTATGAACAGCGAAACACAGACATGAAAGATAAACTAACTAACGATGAATTAGATTAAAAAAAAAACAGTTTCCCGTCAAAACAATTTCCAATTGCAGCAATAAGTACACCAGTACTCCAATCCAAGTTAATAGCCAATTCGGATACATCACTGACCCATCTTTACGGGTCATCTCGTCCAGATACAAAGTACACATATGCTCTAAAAGTCCGCATAGCAAATTCTGCAAAGTGGAGCCCACATTTGCACTTCCTTCCGCCATTTTTAAATTAATTGACACAATAATTCACGTAAGGGGTAACAAGATACGTTTTCGGGTAATCCCACTTCTGATTTTAGAATAGTAGATTTAAATGAAAGTCTAACAAAAATTAAAGACACACTGTATTTGTCACTGAAAATGAGGAATATCAGATATGACCGTTTACACCAAGGCTCGTGGTGATTCTGTCTTTTTGTCAACGATATCGAATCCCGCTGACGCAAAACTTTATCGAATTACCACTTAGACTTGTCTGTGTTTATATAATAAATCTTAAGATAAAGCGGTACTGTTCTGCCTAATGCGAATAACATAGAACATACAAACTAATTTATAATCTATTTTAACTGAACGCCAACACGGTATGAAACTTTTGTTAAAACATTAATAAAAAGGTTGTATTTGTATTTTTCCTATTATCATTAATTAATAATATCTTAGTAGCCTCAACGGTAAGTATAATACATATTTCCATTGTATTAGTAAAATTGATATTGATTTATATATTGGTTTCCGAATAAACTTTTAAATAATTTTTTTCTCACGGGGAACACCTATTTTGTCCCCCTTAGTTAAAGCTTAATCAAACAATTATTACCTACCGATACGTGTTTACATAATATAATTTGACAATGTATATTTTTTATTAATAACTTGCGTAAGTTTTTCGGCGTGGCCCTAGGCATCAATTTTCTTATTAAAAATTAAATTCGTTATGTAAATAATTAAAATGTTAACAAAAGACTTCAAACTTGCTTGACACCTGCATAAAAACATCGATTTAAAGGTTCGAATAGCAATTTATTAAAAAAATAATATAAGTACAGAGTAATTGTTTGTAATTACCAATGACCCATTTTAACAAGCGAGATAGTTCTATACGGGGTGTTTCCAACCTTGACTGGAGTTACTGACTCCATAAGAACGTACCGTACGGTGAGATAATATTGTTTTCTTAATTGCCGGTTTGTAAACAAGTGACTTCATTGTATAATTGTTTCAGTAAATACTCATGTTAATTAATTTTAGGTCAGTGAGGTGTTGGTAGGTCAATATTTGATTAGTATGTAATAAATTACTTCTATTTGCAAACAATAATATTTAGCAATCGTGATTAATTTCTACTCCTCTAATATGCAGGCTGTTTTTTATCACGAAATTTCCAAGTGAATATAAGTACACAAATTAATAAATGTCAGTATTAATATTCAATTTACCAATAACAAGAGGTGATTTAACTTTTAAAGGAAAATGTTTTTATTCTGCTATAAAATCTCTTTAATGAGTAATATATGTATTTGAAGGTAGTAAATAAATTAACCCATCGAAAGACATATACATGAAATATTTTGAAGAATAAGTGAAAACACTTGCTAATTATTGTGAGACACTCGGCATAGATGATATCAAACTCTATGCTTCTTTGGTTAAGTAGCTGACATCTCGCCTAGATCAAGTCTCCACATTTTCCGCAGCAGGACAAGTGCAATGTTTACTAATCTTAATCAAAGAAGAGCTAGCGATGCAGCAGGAGATATTCCGTTAGTGGACGGGAGTATAATTAGATACCTAAATGCTGGAGAACGGTATGGGTTTTTGGCTTTTTGCAGAGTTGCGTGCAGGTCGATGTTTAGACTGTAAATGATGCTATCCACGGTCAGTATTAAGCATGTTTTCGGCAGATCTAGTTTCAGTTTCATTTCTAGTTTTCAGCAGATCTGGAAATCTAGTCTGCTGGCTAAAACAAAGTCAAGTACTACAAGCGTACTAGCAGTTTCGTCACTATCGTATTTTTTTGGTATTCTAAAATAAACTGTCGATGAACTGGATGAGCTCGACCGCGAAACGAGGAAAATGCTGAATGTTCATTAAAGCTTGCACTCAAGTATCTTGGAGGCAGATTGATAAACATCCAAAGCCTATATAATAGAGTAGTCCTAGAAGTGTCGCAGAATGAGGACCCATTAATCTTAAAGCAACGTACATCGCGGAAAATCAAGGAATCTTTATCCAGCCCAGTGTCGACATTCTTAACATCTGGGGACCCCTACAGTCAGGACGCACCACATAATGCATTTCACGCATGAGCAAAAGTTCCACATAACTACACACATCATTAGTGTTTGATTGAATTTTGATTTCTCCCTTGATCTCGAGTGCTTATTCGTTAAATTACGTTTAAAAAAAGAACTTTTTCTTCTCGGCTCATTCTATAGGCCTCCTAGGGGAGATCTACGTCATTGTTGGTTTAACGATATTTTATCCCTTGCATGTTCACAATATGATAATGTTATTGATAATTATTATGATAATTATTCTCGGTGATTCCAATGTGAATCACTTTTCAGACAATATTTTGTTGGATTTCTTTCCTGCTTATGATTTTGCCCAAGTAATAAATGAGCCTACTCGTGTAGCAGCTAACACACAAACTTTAATTGATTTATTTTAATAAACCCACAAGTGTCATACGTTCTTATACTTTGAATGCTGATTTAATTTCCGATCACCATGCAATAATTTATGGCGTCAGGATTAAGGTTGAAAATGAACAAATAACATATATAGGTCTTACCGCAATTTCAGGTTTTTTGACAGGAATGTTTTTTTTTTGTTGATCTAGAAGAAATAAATTGGGATAATATTTACCATATTTATGGTCTGGGTGAAAAAGTCCAGTATTTGTTCAGCAAACGTTCAACGTTTGTTCATTATTCGAGACACATGCCCCATTAATTACCTCAAGGATTTCTAATCCTTATACTCCATAGATTACCGAAAGCGTTAAACTCTTTATAAAAGAAAAAAATAAAGCGTTATCGAGATTTAAAAAGTGAAGAGTTTAACTGATTGGCTATTCTACAAGCGACTACGAAATTCGGTGGTGGGGATGATTAGGGAGAAAAAAAAAGCATATTTGGAACTTCAATAACAAAGCAGCAATAGTAAAAAACTATGGAAAGTAATAAAAAGCCTTAAGGCGGAAACAGACTATCATCACGTCACGTGAGCGCACAGTATGTGCAAGTCCACTTACGCGTAGAATTTTATGTATTAGAATCATACTCTTGTCACCTCACGTATTCACGGTGCGTTCGTCTGCTCTCACATGATAGCACGCCTCTATTATCCCGCCAATTTACATTTTGTAGTGGAACGTGACATTACGTTTAGTGTTTTAACACAGGTTTTAGTGTAAAAAAATCATATAAGTATATGAAAAATGGAGGAGAAATTAATTGAACTTGTAAAAAATCATGAAGTGCTATACAATCACTCATCAGCCGAGTACAGGGACCAGACGATTCGGCATGAAGCTTGGGAAGAAATTGGTAGACACTTACAAATAACAGGTAAATTCAGTGATTTTGATCTTTTATTATTAATATGTATAAACGCATTAGCAGACGACATACACAGTATATACAGAGTGAAACTTTCTAATGAAATGAATGAATTTTGATCACATATTAGTCCTTAATTTTTTACCAATTTATTCTATTAGAAAGTTCCATGCTGTAGATATTTAATTGTTATCACGGTCTACTCTGCCTCTGCGAACCATATCTATCTTTTAAGGTACGCTACCCGAAGGTGAATTGAAAAATTCTGTATAAGCTTCTCGAACTCTAAAAGCTTCATTAGTGCAATTCCGTCTCATTCCGTCAAGATACTGAAAGGCAGCATCAGGCATATTCAAAGTGACATTATCAGGTTCGTATGCATTGGAACAAAACATGTTATGGAGGTAGCAACAAGCAAAAACAGTTTTATTCACCAATTCTGGTTGTACTTTTAAATGTCTACGAAACACTCTCCATTGCGCTACCAAAATGCCAAATGCATTTTCCACAACGCGTCGAGTTCTTGATAACCTGTAATTATATATTTTATGAGCTTCATTTCCTTGTAAGTGATATTTGCTGTATGGACGAAGCAAGCATGTTTTCAGTGGGAATGCTTCATCATCCACGATGACATGAGGCTGAGGTGGTCCATTTGGTTTCAGTGGAGAGTGTGCTGGCATGTTCATTGTTCTGTTCTCAAGCATTTTTCCAATATCGGACTTTTCTAATATGCCGCCATCGCTATTCCTGCCGTAGGAGCCAACGTCAATGGCAATAAACTTGTACTCTGCATCAACAAGCGCCAACAGAACTATCGAATGACTTCCCTTTTAGTTGTAGTATGTGGATCCTGCATTAATAGGGCACTGAATATTAACGCAATTCGGAAAATTCCACAGTTGGTTAAATCTAGCTGACGACTTCTTCCATAACTCTTCCGTTGGTTTTGGCAGTACAATAGGCCCCAAATTTTTTCATATGGCATCACACACTTCGATTACTATTTCACGAACTGTACTAAATCCCATTCTGTAATTAAATCCCAAACTCCTAAACGAATTTCCAGTTGCCAGAAATCTGAAATAAAGTGTAATATGTATTTCGTTGGTTTTACTTCTAGCGGACAACGCCAAGACAAAATGGGACAAACTTAGACGATGTTTCTGTAATGCAAGAAATAGACGCCTGTCTACACAAAATGACCAGGCCAAAAAAATTACGCCATGGAAATTTGAACAGCAGATGACATTTTTGCTGCCGTATTTAGAATAACTTTTGAGTTTTAATTACAATTCTATGTAAGTGTTTTAAGGACGCGCGGCAATTTGCAGAAGTCTCAAAATGAACATAAAATTCGCATTCCCGACGAAAGAGAAATTAACGACGATGTCGTTGACGCAGACGAACAGCAAATACAAGAACGCAGTACAGACGCTGCAGATATAGCTGATGAAGGGGACCAAGAACATATTGCAGTTATACAACAACAAACACCTTCGCAAGACGATATATTGCTCGCCGAAAATATTAAAACATTAGAGCACATGAAGAGAAACAAAACGTGTTTACAAAAAAAAATACTGCAGCCGAGAAAATGGTGGCAATAATGGAACAAAATGCTGCTCTCAGAAAAAGAAAATTCGAAGAGAAATTTATAGCGCAAAATAAACATACATGTTTTGAAGATATGGACGAAAGTGACATATTTTTCCCAAGTTTGGCGAGAATAACGAAACAATTACCAAAAGCCAAACAAGCTGCAAAAATAACAGTGAGCACTGTAATCCTTCAAGCTGAATTGAGAAGCGCACAAGCACAAAGTGTTCCAATACCTGCACCATCTTCGTCATATGCTTTGCAACCATTGTTTTCACCTCACGACAATTCTAGACAGTCTACGTCATCATCGTCATATTCTGTGCAACCCTTGCCGTCACCTACCATCATCAGAATCCTCTAACATGCAATCGGCTCTCCCGCCGCAGGAGTATGATAAAGCTGAACATGGGCAATTTACAAATGTTTCACAAACAAGCAACTACCCTACAGCAGAGATAACTCGCGAGGAATGGAGACCGACGTTACTAGATATGAACTCTCTGTCTCTGGTCGACTTAGCTAGATATCATTAAACTTTTCTATTGTTATTTATCGTGTGTAGCGAAACTTTTTGCAAAATAAAAGATTTATTTCAATTATTGGTAAGTGCTTACCTTAAACACACCGCCAATCTTTCTTCGGTATTAATCGCTCTTCTAAGCTGAGTATTTTGCTTCTGAATGTCATTTTTAAAAGTCATTCTAAAATACATGTGAAATCGGTCTGGATGTTCATTAAATAATTCGTGGACTAATTGATGAAATTCCCCCACTTCTTCTCTACGCTGATTTATTTGGTGAATCCAATCACTTCGCTGTATACCATCATTAGCTACTATAAAAGCAGCTGCGTTTTCTATATCTTCTTCCCAGTCTGATGAACTAGACGAAGAAGAATCTCTATTTCGCTTTATCACTACGCTAAGTACAAACATAAACTACAACGTACGTGAGCGTACCCAAGTGTGTCTCCTAGCGTAATATCACGCGACGCTTAACTTAACATGATAGCACGTGAGCTCACGTGACGTGAATTTATCCTCAGAAATTCTTCTAACCATTCTATACCTGTAAACCTTAAAAATCCGGACAAAATAAATGATTATTTTTCATCAGATTATAGTCCTTCAGATAATCTAAGTCGAATATTCTCCTAATCATACATTTAATCCTGATCTCCAGTTCTCATTTCGCTTAGCCACTGTAGCAGAAATTTCAAAAATAGTTTTAGACCTCAAATCTACTCCCTGTTGTAGTGACTGCATCTCAGCGAATATGCTCCAACATTGTATTTATCATCTTGCTCCTCACTTGACTCATATTATAAACTCCTGTTTGAAAAGAAATTGTTTTCCTGATGTTTGGATAACTTCTCTTATAATGCCTTTAGCTAAAATCAGTAGTCCAAAGGACTACTGCATCCTAAGACCTATATCCATTATTCCAGTAATTTCGAAAGTTTTGGAAAAGTTTATTTAGCCACAGATTTATGATTTATTTATTACAAATAACCTAATCCCGCAGGGCCAGTTTGGTTTCCGAAAACCTTATCTGCCTTGTTAAAAGTTACTCAAGAAATCATTGAGGCTTTGGATAGAGGTGGATACTACGGTGCTCATATTGCTTGACTTTTCTATAGCTTTCGATACGTTGGATCACCTATTATGGATTCGATAACAATTCAATAAACTTCTTTAGGTCATATCTTTCTAAAAGAAAGCAACTGGTGGTATTAGAAAAAACAATCTCAGTGAAACCGCTTTTATATAAGTTCTAGGGTACCACAAGGATCCGTCTTGGGTGCTATCTTATTTCTAATGTGCATAGCAGATAGATATTTATAATATTGTTAAATATTGCATTATTCAGGGCTTTGCGGACGATACGCAAATTTATTATTCTTTTAAAGCTGATGGCGTATTGGGGGGTTTTAGTAGAATAAATAAAGATTTGTCATGTGTTTCAGCTTTCTCGTCGAGCAATACCTTAAAATTAAATCCTAGCAAGTGTTGTATAATGTGTTTTTCTTCACAAAATAAGAAAAAAAATTGTCTTGGATAATTTACAACTATTTGCGGAGGGAACGCAGTTGAAAATAGTTGATAATATTAAGAATCTTGGTGTAATTTTCGAGGAGGACTTGAGATTCAAAATGCACGTTTCTGACGTAATTAAATAATCTTCTTTTGCGCTCAAATCATTGTACGTTAATAGAAGTACAAAGTACGCAAGAAATTATGCGAGCGCTTAGTACTTCCTATTATAAACTACTATAACTTTGTTTATGTTCCTTGTCTAGATAAAGTCACCCTGTATCGTTTGCAGAAGCTTCAAAATCATCAAGAAAATATAGCATCAAATTTTCAGAAAAAATGTGTACTTTTGGATGGTTGCGTGTAGAGAATCTTTATCCTCATCAGTTGGCCGTTTTTGTGCTTGATACAATCGATTGCTTGGTACATCCTCCCCTACTTACCTTCGTGAAAAATTCAGTTTTCGAAGAGATGTGCACGACGTCAATCTAAGATGCATAAGTAAATTATCGGCTCCTCGTTTTCATTCCGCCTTATTTCACAGATGTTTTCTTTTTAATGCTGTTTCGGTGTATAATGAACTTCCGAATTCACCTAAGTGCAGGTCCATTGCTAGTTTTAAAGTAAAATCAAAATCGCATTTTCTTACGTTACAGATAATCTCCTAATAATTTAAGCGGGAAATCTTTAATTTCTTTTTCTTCTTTTTTAAAAGTTTTATGTCATTGCTTATTTTCCAACTCAAGCTATGTTTCATGGATTTTACGGATTTTCTATTATCTTCTTTCTATAACTGCTATCTATGTAATTTGGTATATATTTTTGTTCATGTAATTAGAGGTTAAGTTGATTAGACTTCGCCTTTGTATATTTTGGTTCGTAACTGTATTTCAAGATCAAAATGTACCCTTTACAGCTTGCCTGCCAGCAAAGATTATATTACAAAATATGCCTGGAAGAATTTAAACTAATTATTTAATATCAACAACAATAATTTAATATAATGAATGTGATATAATGATAAGCTATGTTTAAAGGATTGTCTAATAAATAATAACAACATTTTACTTTAGAACCAATTTATGCATCTAAAAATAAAATGTTTTTTTTTGTCCTCTTTTTTGACTATCTTGATGTGTGTATATCAAATATGATATATAAAATATTTTTCGTAATATCGTTGATTGAATATTTCCAATATTAATATTTCCCAAATATTCAATCAATGATTGAATATTTCCCAAATATTCAATCAACGGTAATATTAAGTCTACTAGTCCTACGCCTTCACCAGAATATATATCTTTCTCTTCAATATACATTATTATAAAATAACAATAATAATACAGGTTTAGAAATATTGGAAAAATGATTATTGGTAAAGAGCTTGGGGTTTTATTGCAAAGTAATTGTTTGTATGAGATCTGAATCAAGGGTAATTGGCATATTACAACAGGATTTAAAAATATTTGAGGTTATCTACTAAAAAAAATGTTCGTTTCAACTACTTTTGAGATTATATTAAAAGCACGATTCTTTTTTGGTCTTTTTTTACATATTGTATTAATCAATATCCCTCTTCCTCTTTAAAATAGATAGCTGCTAAAAGATTGCCAATTGTCACCATTTTATGGCCATTTTAATTCTTTTTACTATGGAATCTAAACTCTGCAGTGTATAGCAGTAACTTCTACTTTCACTTCATGAATATTAAATAAATTACAAAAACTTAATGTATTAGAAGCTAGCTTATCTAACGATGTGGCCCCTAACCCACTTTACTATACAAAACCATTCTTACCAAAACAGAAGTAATCTAATCAAGTTCGGGTCGATATTAATATCTTAAACATTTTAGGGGCCAACTTTATAGAACTGTATCAAATGACCTAGTCACTATTAAATCGTGGTGCGATTCTAATATTCTATACGTTAACATTTCTAAAACGAAAGTCCTCTCATACAAAATTACGTTGGAACCATTTGTACTTCATAACAGCAATTTAGACGTCGTTGATTCCGTGAAGTTTTTGGGACTTTTTGTAGACAGGTCCTTATAATGGGACTTGCACATCGATGTCTTTTACGATGGTTTTTAGGGAGTTAAACTTGGCAACGTCTAGATCGGTATATTACGCCCTTTTTGACTCGCATCTCCGATACGCTCTTTCATTCTGATGTGCGGCCCAATTTGACCGCATTTTTAAAGTAGAAGAGACACTTGTTCATTATATACTGAGACTTAATAGTAGGACACCTTGTCAAGAATTCTTCAAAAAATATAAAATATTAGCTCTTCCTTTTTTATTCATATTTGAATCCGATTGCCTAGTACATATTGGCAATTCCAAAAAGACCATCTCACAATTACCCAATACTTAGGAATAGGAAGCATGATCCTTATCTTCCAATCGGACAATCAGAGTTAGTTAAAAGCTTTATACTATACAATGCAAAAAAATACATAATGATCTGCCATTTAAAATAAAATCGCACATTTGCTGGAAAGAACATTATACAGTGAACCACTTTTTTATTAAACAATGTCAAAAAGTTATAAGTATTTATTTACTTAAACTTTTGTACTTTACTTATTTTTTTTTCTAAGACTGTGTACCATATAATATACAACTCAGATAATTAAATTTCATATAAGTATCATATACAGTGACCGCCTAAAGTTCCGCATAAATTCGATAAAAATTAGAGACATGATTTTTTGAGAAAACGCTCGGATCCGTCGATTTTTATTTTAAGTTGCCCATTATTTTACATAATTTTTTATATACAGGGTGGAAAGACAGGCAAAAAAAAGATATGACGTCATTGGTCATTTTTTTAAATGGAATACTATATTTTTTATTACATTTATGAAATATAGGCGAAATTCCAAGCAAGTTTCGTATAACACACCTTATCTTAAAATTCAACTGTTTCCGAAATATTTACATTTAAATAACAAGAAAACAAATAAGTACGTCTATTTACAAATTAAGGTAAAATCGAGGATAAAAATAATGTTATAAACACTGCCAATTGTTTTTAATGCCACGGTTGCACTTGTAAAAAATCTTCATTTTCGAATGTCACTGTCAGTCCCGACCTAATCTTCTTTGGATCCAGCTTGTTTGATTGTCTCGATCTATACGGAGTTTATGTCCGACATATTTAGATGAAGTGACCTGTTTAATTTCACTGCCTATCATAGGACTTTTTCCATTTGCCACAGGATTGATCACAAATTGGGTCTTCAAAATGTTTATCTTCAATCCAGTCGTTTTTGAGGTTTGTTGAAGTCTTTCCAAAATTTGCGTAGCTTTGTCAAAGAATCAGATCACACACGTGTTCCAGCAAAGTCGTCAATAATATTAGCGATCTCTGGTCACCCTGCCGTACAACGCAATCTATTTTAAATTTCTTTGCAGTTTCTGTTTCGAGTTACTCAATTATTGCAGTGTATCGATGCTTGGAGCATTTGGTCTATGGTATTAAACGCTTTCTCATAGACTACGAATACAAGTGGCTTGTTATATTTCACGCATCTCTCTATTAGAGTTTTAATGACCTTGAAGTGATCGTTAGAACCAAAACCTTGACGGAATCCAGCCTGTTCGCGCGGTTGGTAACTGTCCAGCTTGTCTGTAACTTCCTTTGTTATGATTTTTACGAATAGCTTATAAAGATGGGATAAAAGGCTAATGGGTCGATAGTTTCTTAAATCGGCAATATCACCCTTTTTATGCATGAGCACAATCACTACATTATGCCACTGAGAGGAAGTTGTACCTTTCAGAGGACATGCGTTAAAGAGTTTTTAAAGTATGCGTATTAAAGTATCGCCTCCTTCTTTAATTGATTCGATAACTATATCATCGTCTCCAGGTGATTTATTGTTTTTCATTAACTGTTATTTCAGGGATCATCAGGAGCTTAGATCATAAACAGTAAAGAGATTTGACCAATTGGATCTTTGCGCAAATTGCTGCATTTACGAACAAAATAATTTTCACTTCAATGGCTTCATTACTATGCAAAATTGGATAGTAACGAAGCCATCGAACAATTTTTCTTTGAAATTAAGGCAGATAACTGTAAAAGGCGAAGGTTATCGGACTTAGGATCTCTTGTGTCTCAATTGATTGGAAGATATTGAGCTTGATGATAACGAACTTTGGCTGAGAGGTTATCTGAAGTCACAGGTTTATATCAGCAAGCTTGCCACTATCGAAGCATGGAAGATCAAAATTAGATGGTGTATTAATTGAACATCGCCATTTGTTTTCTTTTTATAATAGGACCTGGTCCTATTTAGTCCATTGCGCTTAGCCTTCTTCGAAGCTCTTCATGTAACGCTGAGCTTCAAGTTTTGTACTGTATTTTGGGTAGTCTGCCTGCCGGTCTTCGCGAGTTTGGTTTTTGCGACATGATCTATCCAGCACCTCTTGCGTCTTCTATCCCATCTTACCACATTCTATTTTCCTAATTCTTCTTCATCGTGGCTTCTTGTTCTATCCTTGGAGTAACATCCTTGATGGTTCTTAGTATTTTCATTTCGATCGTTCTAATTATTCTTTTTGTTGTTGATTTCCAGTTTCCATCTTTTGGGTTCTTTATAGTTAACCAGTGACTATGTTTTTCAGTTGTGATGTTTATGTTAAATTTGTGTGTTGTTACTTTCGTCTTGTATAAGAGACGTTGTAGATCATCTTCATTCTCTGTCATAAGGATTGCATCCTCTGCAACTATAATGAAGTTGAATAGTGTAGGACTAAGGCCTTGTTGTATGCACGTATTGATTTGCTTTTCCTCAGAGAGTCAATCGTTCGTTTTTATTCTTGTTCTGCTTCTGGTGTTCAGTTATTGTATAATTCTTTTGTACCGGTAATCGATGTTAGTCGGGTCTAGAATCTTGACCTATTTGGACGCTGTCGAATGCCTCAGTTAAATCCACAAAAGAAACAAACAAACAGGGCCTTTTTAAATTCTATCGATTTTTCTATTATTTGGCGTTATATGAATATTGCGTTTATCGTTAATCTATTGGCCCTTTATCCTTGCTGTTCTTAGGGTATTGGCACCTTTTCCATGAGTCTATTAGCAATAATTTAAGTAAAAAGCTTAAGAATCGAGCTCAGTAGCATTATGTATTTAATGTTATTAGGATTTTTGCTCCTTTCTATGTATAGGTATAAATATACTTACTCTCCATTCGTCTAATATGGTTCTGGATCTTATTATGTTTTTAATCAGTTTGCTGAGTTCTTTCTAGAGTTGCATTCTCCCAGATTTGATGAGTTCGTTATTGATATTATCGACAACTGAATTTTTTCGGTTTTTCAAGTTCTGTGTTGTCGCTTGAACTTCCTCTATTGTTATTTCATTTTCAATTTTATCCTCATTTGGTAAAATCTCTATTTGATGTGTTACCGTACGTCATGGAAGTTAGCAATAGAATCAGAAACGAAAATCAAATTTTTACAGTCGCCCATATAAGTTCTGCACGCAATCTATTTTTTTGCATATTTAAGGATTAAATTTGATTTTAAATAGCTAAAGTAAAGTTAAAAGAAAAATTGTAATTACATATAGACAAAAAGGCTATAGATTTGATTTTTTTCGGCATAAAAGATAAATGTTTGTAAAATAACTTAAAAAAATCACAGTAATTGTTAAAAATTTTGTTACACCTTCAATCTTGGTGTATAAATAAAAGATAATAAAATATATGATACATCTCAGAGACACACGTTTTTTCACCCCCAAATATTTTAAAATTTAATTACATTTTCATGCCTTATTAATGAAACGTCCTGTATATGTTAGAGACACGCTTTTTTTTGGAGTAAATGGGTGTAAGCCACATCAAATAGTTATCCAAAATCATAGTATTTCATTAAAATGTATAACAAAATAGGTGTATAATAAAGTTCTAATAATTCGTTCAATAACAGTAATAATATCATATGCGCTCGAAAAAAAAATTATGATCATTGATCAAAATAGTCCAAATAAAATATCAAAATTTTGAACTTAGGACGGAATTTTGTGCGCTTATTCGCTTACTTTGCTATATAACATTTAGATGTTTTGTCTAGTGAGGTTGTAAAGTAGAGGTTTTTTATTAATTAGTTTGGGTGATTTTAATTTATGTTATTTATTTGTTTACACAAATGTCTCTCTAATTTTTTGATGATTTTCTTTTTACACTGCAGTTAAGTTGGATTATATTAGGTTAGTTAAGGTTAAGTGGTAAAGTTAGGTAATTAGGTAAGGTTAGATAAATTATGGCTAATTTAACGGAAACCCAACGAATTGAAACTTTGATGATGCTAGGTACGGGGATCGAGTGCGCACGCAAAAAGAAGTAAGTGAACTGTTTAATGCCAAATACCCAAACCATCCTATTTCTCAGTCAACATTTAGTAGAATAGAGCATAAATTCATAACTTCAGGTCATGTTAGGGATTTGCCAAGATCAGGTCGTCCAAAAATTTCTGAAGAAACAAAATTAAACGTTCTGCTCTCCGTCGAAGAAAATCCAAACAATGCAACTTTACAAATTTCAGTTGATAATAATATAGCCGAAACGTCAGTAAGACGCATCTTAAAAGCAAGTGAATACCACCCTTATAAAATTAGACTAATTCACGAATTAAATAAGGACGATCCTGATCGAAGAAACTAATTTTGCGAGCACATGATGGACATTTGCAATAATAACCGTCAGTTTGTGTTACGAGTTTTGTTTTCGGATGAAGCAACTTTTTGTTTAAACGGTGTCGTAAATCGGCAAAATTGGCGGTACTGGTCAGTGTAAAATCCACACTGGGCAACTGAGGCTCATACACAGTACCGTAAATCTATTAATGTTTGGGCTGGTATCGTGGAAAATAAAGTAATAGGGCCATACTTTTTCGAAGAAGACTTAACAGGACAACGCTATTTGAATTTTCTTCAAGAAGATCTTATCCCTGCTTTGGCTGCCCTATACCCAGACAAACAAGACCCTGCTGTCCCAACAGATAATTTGTGGTTTCAGCAAGACGGCGCACCGCCACATTTCTTTCGACGTAATTACTTGGATACAGTGTTCCCAGGAAGATGGATAGGACGAAGAGGGCCAATAGAGTGGCTGCCCAGGTCACCAGACCTAAATCCCTGCGACTATTTTCTATGGGGGTACTTGAAAAGTAAAGTTTATATTAAGAAACCAAACAACGTAGATGATTTGAAAAATAAAATTAGATATGAAATTAAACGTATATCAACCAAAATAATTGATAGTGTTTTTTTTTACATGAGTTTCTAAACCGTCTTGCTTTCTGCCAAGAAGTAAATGGGGATCAGTTTGAACACTTGATACATTAATAAGTTCTCACAGTTCATAACATTTTATCCTCCATTTTATCTTAATTTGTAAATAGACGTACTTACTTGCTTTCTTGTTGGTTAAATGTAAATATTTCTGAAACAGTTGAGTTTTGAGATAAGGTGTGTTATATGAAACTTGCTTGGAATTTCGCCTATATTTCATAAATGCAATAAAAAATATAGCATTCTATTTAAAAAATGACCGATGACGTCATGTCTTTTTTTTTGTTTCACCCTGTATACAAAAATTTATGTGATATAATGCGCAACTGAAAATTAAAATCGACGGATCCGAGCGTTTTCTCAAATAATTATGTCTCTAATTTTTATCGAATTTATGCGAAACTTTAGACGGTCACTGTATATTTATTGTACAACGATTTGTAGTATGGATTTGTGAGTAGTTATATTTTATGTTTTGTGATCGTCTATATTGTTTGGTTTTGTATGCTTTTTACTTTTTGTTTTTATTAGCTTTGTCTCAGCGCCGTAGCAACAACATAACGGGCCTGGGTTCGAGACTATATCCGCGGGCCCCTAAAGAGATACTAACCTTCGTCTCTCCATAAATCGACGGCTTAAGGAAAGAAAAAATTAAAAGGCTATTACATGTTAACTAAAATTTTTTGAAATTAATATTAAGACAAAATACTAATAACAATAGTTACGGAAAAATATTAAAAACATATGTGCATAATTATAAAAAACATTTACAAAAGGTTACAAATACAAAGTTAATATAGAAGAAATACAACCATTAAAAAGTTACTTTTCGAGATTTAGCAGTCGCAAATGATTTAATAATTTCCTTTAAATCTAGAGCGAGCAACTTTATTTTCAATGGACAGCATTGCCAAAGAAGATAATCGATTTTGATTCATCGAATTCCTTAAATATATTTTGATTAATTTTAATTTTGAGAACGATCGTTCTGCCGATGCAACCGTTACAGGAATTGTCAGATATAGGAAGTATAATGTTATTATTTCAGTAAAGCTACTACTAGACGAATAATTGTCAACCAGGATAAATTTAAGCACATCTTTAACTGACCTAATATTTTTAAGTTCTTCAGAAAAACATGCTCGAAATGCTAATAATTGATTCGAAAGTATATCTGATATATCATCTTGATATATTTCACGAATATTTTCAGCCATTTGGTATATTACTGTGTCACTAGAATTTAATAGAACTTCTGTATCCAAAATATTGAAGTTAGTAGATATTTGTTGTAAACTAACTGTTCTACATTGTAACTGACTAATAATAATGTCCAGCGTTTTATAAAAAACTTCAACTCTAAAGATATCTTCCGCAGTTTGAAAAACAAAGTCATTTGCAGATTCATAAAAAAAACGGCTACGTTTAGAAATTCGTTTTTGGCCAAACTCTGGACTTATACCCCATTTACTCGCCGTGGCTTGAGCTTCTTCTTTTACATTTAGAAACTCATTTCGAAGATTATATGTCATTTGTAACGTTTTTTAGGAGTTTACTCGATTTTTGTATATCTTGCTGCTCATTTTGCAAGTTTTGATGCTGCGTCTATGCTATTTAAAATTCTAGATTGCAAAATAATTAGAAATACTGTTTCAAAGTTTAGCAATGTAGTTTTATATCCTTTAGAGTCGTCAATTTCAGTTTTATTATTTGATGTTAAAATAATTTTTGACAAGGCCTTAAGAGCATCAAGATACCTAAATCTTAAGGCTTTTATCGCATCATTTCGTGAAGACCAACGGGTTGCTGATAGTTTTTTAAGCTTTACATTCGACTCGCTCTTACATGACTCAATCAACGCCCATCTTTTAATACTGTGGGCAAAAAAAAACATACAAGCTTTGCACTAAATCAAAAAAAATTGTAATTTTTTCTACATTATTTACAGAATCGTTCAAGACCAAGATTAATAAGATTAATAAGATTATGCTCAGCACAGTGTAAAAAAGGAGCATTTTTCGCCACTTTTAAAATTCTAGATTGAACCCCATTATACATACCGCTCATATTTGCGGCACCATCGTAACCTTGACCACGCAATTTCTTTAAGTTGCTAATTTCATTAATTGCATTTATAATTTCATTGGTAAGATTTTCCGATGTCTGATTTTCAATTGGAATAAAACCCATAAAGGACTCTTTAATAACAAGATCTACTAACTTCTTATTTTGATCATATTAAACAGAAACATATCGAAAAATAAGACTAAGCTGATCAATTTTAGATATATCCTGAGTAGTATCTATAATTATTGAAAAAAAAGGATTTATTATTTCATTTTGTATTTGCGGACTTAAATAAGTAGTTGACATTTTCGAATGATTCTCTAATAAATTTTTTAAAACTTGATCATAGAAAGTAACTTTATAATGGACAAAAACACTCCTGGATTGCTTGAATTTAGGTTTTGATCTGTACCTCGAAATGGCATATTTGTTGTCGCTAAAGTAAGAGTTACATCAATAATTCGCTCTAGTATTTGCCTCCATTTATTAATCTCCTGACGAAACAAATCTTCTTGGGCTTTGTCTATTGTTTTATTATTTTTTTATTTATCAAAAATAGCACAACAATTATTATGCTCATCATTTGCTTCGTGTCTCTTTATGATACGGTTTAAGTGATTCCAGTCACTAAAACCATAAATCAATTGATCGGGTTTTTGTAAGTTACAGAATAACCAACATGGTTGACAGTAACATTTATTTAGTTTAAGTGAATAACATAGCCACCATATTTCTGTTTTAATGCCAGATTTAGATATTTCTGAATAATAAAATGAGGAAAAACTTCTATTGTTTGCATCTTTGGGAAATGGTCCTCGTGGACGACAAGGTTCGTTATCAATAATAAATCTTTTCTTTTGGATTGCTAAAGCTTCGCCAAAATTAGCTTTGTCCGTAGGAAAATTTACCTATAAATATTATTTTTTTATTCCTAGTTTTAGCGTTAGAGCTAAATCTAGATTCTAGAATAAAGAGATGTGGAACGGAACAAATGGATATGGAACAGCGAACGAATAAAAAAATTTAATACAAATTACCAAAAAAAAAATTATAATTTATTCGTGTGTTAATAAGATATTCGACTGTTAATAAGAGAAAAGATTTGCTTCGGCTGCGGATAGGCACATCGATGTAAGAATTTTACTGAGTTTTGGATTTTTATGTTTTTTATGTGGTTTGTTACATTATATAAGTTCACAATATATTATTTAGTTTTAGTTTAAATTTACATCCTTCGTTTATTTATTTATGTTTATTAGCTGGCTACGGGCCCTTGAGAGTGGCGGGCCTGGTTCCACCGAACCCGTGGAACCATTGTAGCTACGGCGCTGCTTTGTCTACAAAACTTGTAATTTTTTTGTGACAATAAAGCAAAGTTTTACCAATTACTCTCAGGTTTCTCTGGTGTTTAGAGCAAGATACCTGTGCAATACCAAGCACTCTCGCCTATTCTTGACTCAAGTATTGTCTGACTCTTCGTGTGGTAATTAAAATCACGACTTTCTGTAGCAACTGCAAGAGGTTACTATGTAGTCAAAGAATTTCAGAGTTCTGTGCAGGTTTTTCGGTATGATTCCCGTGGCTGATAATACAATTGGCAGAATTGTTACTTTTTCAAGTTACAGTTCCTTAATTCCATCTTCCAGATCGGTATATTTCTTCCTCTTCTCTGCAATCCTCTTCAGCAGGTTTATGGGTGTTTGGTATTGCCCCCTATCGTGTTTTATATTTGACTGCCTCCTTCTTTCTTTGTCTCAGTCAAACTTTGATGTCAGGGTTTTGGTAGGGAATATTCCGATCGGTTATAATTTATCTGCCGTAGTAGTTGGCGTACTGCGGCGTTTCACTAACCGCTGGTGGATCGTACTTTTAGAAAAAAGTTCTAGGTAGGTACCTCTACCTAGGAAGAACTTCTTACTAAAAGTGTTAACAACAGGTGTTGACATACCTCTAACCTAGAGCACAGTTCTTGATATGTTACAGCAGCTACTTGATTGGACTTGACAGACTACGTGGCGGTGTGGGTAGTCGTTTTTTCATAGTAGGCTGCATGCTGCTGTAATGTGTTGGATGGTTTCTGGCTTCTCCCTGCACTTCCTATACTTATCATCTCGTATCTGAGGCTCTTTAGCGATGTATTTTAAGTAGTTCCTAGTGTTTATCACCTAGGCCTAGATAGCTATTATGAAGCCCTTCGTTTCTGGGAAGAGTTTCCTACTCCGCAACCCATGGAGAGTTTTGCTTCGCAATTTCTGGTATTTCACCTACACGCTGATTATCAACTCGGTAGCTTAATTATTTTTGGTTAAAGGATGCGCATGCGCGGTCGGCTAGGCAAATACTTCTATGTAAGGGCGAGGTTGGTTTTTGGTATCATGTTTTGTTATAGTGAACAATACCAACAGTAGCACGAAGTATTTGTTTAATCTAGTCGTGTGAAAGAATTGATTTGGTGGGTCTTTATTATCAACAAAATAAGTCTGCTAGAGCAGAAGCACGTGCTTTTAATGGTAATCATCTGGATAAAAACGTAAATTATCCTTATTTAATAGATTTGATGACGAAGTTTCAAAAAACAGGGTCGGTACAAAACAAAAAAAATTAACTTTAGCATTCAGTGAGAAATGAAGTGGTAAAAAATGCAGTATTGGATCATGTTGAGATGGAACCTAATACATCTGCTTGAAAACCGCATCTGACGTGTCTAAAGGTATCGTTTACAAATTTTAAAATTATACATGACCTAAATAAAGATGATTTTGATCGCCGTGTATAATTTTGTGAGTACTTTAGTGATAGCTTCAATCATGAGACAAATTTGCTGTACAATGTCGGTTTCTCAGGCGAATGCTCCTTTTATTTACAAAGTGAAGTCAAAAGACACAACTGTCGATACTGGAGCGACCCTAATTTTCATTCAACAGTACCCGATTAGAAAAAAAATGAAAACTGGAAAATATATAAGGTCCAAAGATCCAAGAAAGAAACATAGTCATAGAATACTATAGAATAGTCTTTATAAACATATATATATAATATAAACATATAATAGTCTTTATATAGGATTCTAAATATTAATTTACATTAAGAACTGTTTATTTTATGAAATGAACCACAGAAAAAAAAATTAAGGAAACAGGATCAACGAGAAGAACAAACAAAAAGGAATTAGCAAATTCTAGAAAAGGTACATGGATTTTTAAATACAGTGACAGAAAATGTTACGGAAGGTTCCTCAGTTCTTAAAAAATATTTGTTTCACTGAGGAATAAATTTTTTTAATGATTTCAAGAAAGGACATACACAGTTGGGCAGTTATATTAGGAGACACTATTGTCGAGCTATTGATTATTAGTAACAACCTCAATGGTAGTAGTTATTTAGAAAAATTATATGGAATTGTAAAGGGAAAATTCTTTTTATAAAGTTTTTATTTATTGGGAAATTTTCATACCATCCACTAAATCGCACTGTAAACTATAAATATCGCCATTACCTTTCTTAACATTTCTATAAATAGAATTGATGTAAGAGGCCAACAGCTCAGCTTTAAGAGTTTATAACATTTTTACAGATCTAAACATATAAAATATGGGGTTTATTACTGTGATTTATTAATTATAAAATTTTTTATATTTTATCACACATCTGCAAGACAATCATAAAAAAATATCAGACTTACGTACTTAATTTCATCTTTGAATCAAAAGATAACCTTTTGAAATTATGCCTCGGTTTATGAGGTGCTGTAAAAATTATTAATAATAAATTAAATTTAACGACGATAATATTATATGGCAGCAGCGTGCCAAATTCACTATTTTTATTGTTCCAGATACGATTTTGCAAAGTAAATTTGATATTTAATGTTTGCTTGTTTAAATATTAAAGGTATGCTTAAATTATAAAAACACATGCTCAAGTGGATTTTTGCTGTTAATTTTAAATTTACTATTCAATTTCATTCTAATTCAATTTTATTCGATTTAACGAAAAATAAATAAAAAATTCATTGTCACTAATTTTATTGGAAATCTGGATCAGTTAATATCTTGTTCATATGCATTCTGAATTTGAAGAATTAAGTCGTTTTTAGGCAGTTTTGTCTGTCTCTTATTTTATTATACTCTCACTAATATTTCTCTTATTAGAACAACACCAATAATCTTCTAGTTTTTATTATTAAAGTTAATAAAGGTTAATTAAATTATGTATAAATGTGTCTTTTATTATAATTAACTTATTTTTGTGTTATACTTTATTAGCTCAATTTGTTGGTGTTACTAAATTCACAATTTTTTTGGATATTTTAAATGTTGACAAAATGCTAACCTAAAATGTCGAATATTTGCAGTGAATGCAAAAATGATCTTAAGAAACGCTTATATGGCTTGCGCTGGATATGTTAGATTTTGCCACATAAAGTCTTGCTCTGGATTGAATATTTCTAAGATTAAGGTTATAGAATTGAAGGCATTTCGTCAATAGATTTTTTTTTATCTAGATTGTGAGAAAGATACTTTAAGAAGGTACCGAAATTGATAAAAGCAGTATACTAAAGTAAATACTTTGGATGTTGAAAAGCGTATTAAAGTTTATGGAGTTTTTATTTTAGTCTTTATATTTTAAATGTTTGTATGTCTGGCTGCTTCGTACTTTTCTTACAGCGATAAAGGATATAATAAACAGAATAGGAGAAGATAAAGGAATTTTGGTCGGGGTGATTTTAATGTCCATTTAGGTGGTGCTTGTATTGATAATATATTTGTTTCTTAACGGATGCCTGTACCAGACGCACATTTGTCATTGAACCTGTCAGAAAAGCATATCTTCTGAATGCGAGAGGTATGAGTTATTACAAAAAAGGAAGGTATATCGTCTAATATCATCCAGGTATGCTGATTCCTATTTTATCAAACAATGTCTGAATTTTTGTGGGAATTTTTTGATGCTTGTGACATAAATGTGGAGAGAGAAAGTTAAAAAAAATTATAGATTTTTGCAGGAGTGATTATTTTGTGGTCATTCCCTAAGAAATCATATTGTGTTAGGTCAGATCAGGGTTCCAACATAAGTTTGTTTAATGACAGGTTATGGGCCATGTTAGAGCATCTTACGCTGCCGGGTAAATTGAGCAGGCAATATGCTGGTCACTTGGGTTCACACAATTCAATTTACAGGAAGGGTAAAAGAAATCAGAAACTCTGATAATACATCAAGACCATGTGGGGTATCATACATGCTAACGGGAACATATCTAGAAGAGAGAGGAAATCCAGTAATGACTTAATTTTTTTACAAACATTGCACATGACGTAATCTTGGAAACTAAGCTACCTCACACCAATCTTCAAATCTGGTAATAGGGCTAATATATAATAATAATAATAATAATAATAATAATAATAATAATAATAATAATAATAATAATAATAAATCGTATTTTATTAGATACCACAAAATACATAAGTAAGTAGTATAAATCATTAATTTAATATTTTAATGGTATAGGTGCAAGCAGTGGCGAAGTCTAGCTGCAGTAGCTATTCATACTTAACCACTGAAGCACCATAGATGGCTTATTTACTAATACACTATAAACAAAAGAAAATTAAGATTTACACTTAAAGGAGATAAAACAAAAATACATTGTGTTTGGCTAGCAAAATTAAAGTAATGACTTAAAAGTACCCAAAATAATTTAAAAAAAAAACTAATAATGTCTAAATATTACAAGTTTTGGACAAAAGATGATATTATCATTTTTAAACAATAATAATAATCATTGTAACACATAAAACATTTAACAGAATAATAATTTATTAACTGATGCACTCACCTTTCATAATTCCTGGTTTATAATAAAAACTTTAAACGCTTTTTTAAACTTGGTATATGTTAAAGATCTTAACCTGAAAGGAATCCTATTATATAACTTAATACAGTTATATACAAAGCTTCGTTTAAATAAGGCCGTTGATGACGAGGAATAGTAAATGAACTTGAAATACGTAGGACTCGTGAATGTACGAGAGTTCTTAAAACAAATTTATCTTTTAATGAGCTCTACGATCTTCCATTCTTAACCATCCCAACTCCTCAATTTTAGCACTAATACGATCATACTTTCTTAAGCCAAATATACGTCTAGCGCAAGTATTTTGAACTTTCTGGATTCTATACTTTGTGTTGATATCCAAGCATGGTCCATAGATAAAATCGCAGTAATTAAAATTTGACAACACTAGTGATTCACATAGAGTCTTTCGAAGTTGTTGGCTTAAGATATGTCTGCTGGAATATAAAAGTTTTAACGAAAGGTAGGCCTTTTGTGTAATCTTAGAAACATGCATTTTAAATCTTATATCAGTGTCCACCCACATACCCAAATTCCTTGCAGTTTTAACAACAGGAATCTCTACACCATTAATATTTACATCTAAATCCCAAGTAACAATTTAGGTTCTAAAAAGGTTATAAATAACTCCTAGAACCTGTTTAAGAAAAATTATTGATTATGTCATTAAGCACAAACAACGTTATTTATTAGCCCGCATAACCTCCTGTAGTAAAAAAAGGCCCAGCCCTAAAGAGGTTGTCGTTGCCAATAGGCCCTGGCCAATTTGAAACCAGATCGCATATCACAGAACCTATATAGCTAATAGAAATAACCTTTATCGAAACCGAAGATGCCTAAAAGTAACCTGTGTAGAACCTGAAAGCTTTTACGCCTACCTGTTTACAACCCTTTAGCAAAGCCCTTTTAGACTTTTAGGTGGTATAGTTTGGCCTGTTCGCCGGCTTTTGGCATTTCAGATACATATTGAAGTATTAAAATTTTGCCATTTAGTTTTAAATATGGTATTTTAGAGATACCAAAGTATAAAAATCTGACAACGCCAAAATAAAAAGCAATGGCGACATTTTCAGTAAGTATGACTTTATTTTAGAAAAAAAAAAATTATACTGGAATAGATGACCGATTTTCATTGCGCACACCAGTTTCTTGAAAAAGTTGGGTGTAATTTAACTGTAAAACACGCGCGCCTTTGATATCTTACAAATTAAACATTATTCAGTGCCAATAAAACAAGTATAGTCGCTTCGCTCCTATACTTTTGGTCCGTGGGGACCAGTTTGGAACCTTTAGGTCTTGTCTGTGAAAAGCCATAAGGGAATTAAAAAAAAAATCAAAAATTATCAGGTGTACTTAGGTGAGTCGGGGAGGCTAACGTTTACCTGCCGAGGAAAGAGAGGACCAGTTGTTGGGGTATCATGCTTCAAAGAACCATAATTTGTTATATAGTCGCGTTGTGTGTCAATATACTGTCTTATATTTCAAATATCTGTCAAAGTATATTAATTGTATCCTAAATAAAGTCTGAATACCAGATTCGAACAGAATCGGACCAATAGCAAAAAAGTTACGGTAGTCACGTGATCTAGGCTGAAACTCAAATGTCAGTTATCTGTCATAATTTATTAGTTGTATCCTAAATAAACCATAAATACCAAATTCAGACAGAAGTTCCCATAAGGGTCTATTTCTTGAAATAGAACAAACGGGATTTTCCGTCGATTTGTTTTAATTTTTCTCTTTATTTTGAAAAGTAATAGTAATCAAATATCAAAAGAATTGACAGGAGGAGAATAAGAAATAAAAGAAAGCATCAATGAATTGAATCGAAGCTATAGAGGCCGAGATATTAGTAAAAATGTGGGAAAAACAAAAAAAAACTGGTTTTTTCCCACGGTATCATTTTTTTTCTTAAAATAATTATTGACAAATTTTAGTTTTAGCCCTAAACTGGCAATTTTCACTAAAAAAACTCAAGAAAAAAAAAATTTTTTTTTTGGTCGAAAATCGAAAGGGGTATACCCATGAAAAATTGTCAAAAACTATTAAACATAAATATCGAATTATCAAGAGCCCTATGGAAAAATTTCAATTTTTTATTTTTCTATCTTGTACTACTCCAGGTTACCTTTCAAAAGGGTTATTATTGATTTGACTCTAAAATGAACAGAAAACTTATTTACTTGCATTTATCGATTTTCGAACAAAATCCGGCCCAAAATGAACTTTTTTTCAAAACATGCTCCAAATTCAAAATTTCTTTTTTCTGGCTAAAGACCATTCAAAAAGTAATGAAAAAGCTTTATGACAAAATTTTTTTAAATCTATAATAATGCCACAATATTACGAGAGAAGATAAGTTCCCTTTAAAGCCTATGTATTCGAACCGATGATTTTTTAATTTTTTTTTTAAAGGCAAATTTAAGAAATAATTTAACTAATTAAGATAAAAGGAATAGGGTAATACAAAATATTATCTATAAATATATACATATCATCTAATAGCAGATCTCAATCAAATAGGAAATTTTGATAGTCACGTGACCCTAGAACTCAATATGTCAAATTTCTGGCAAAATTTATTACTTGCATCCTAAATAAAGCCTAAATACTAAATTTCAACCCAATCGGATCAATAGCAAAAGAATTATGAAAGTCACGTGACCCGGAAGTCAAATGTCAAATATCTGTCAAAAATTAATAATTCCATCCTAAATAAAGCCCAAATACCAAATTTGAACCCAATCAGACCAATAGCAAAAAAGTTACAATAGTCACGTGACCCGGAAGTCAAATGTCAAATATCTGTCAAAAATTAATAATTGCATCCTAAATAAAGCCCAAATACCAAATTTCAATCAAATCGGACAAATAGGAAGAAAGTTTTGATAGTCACGTGACCTTAAAACATAGTCATGTTTAAGAATTATTAACATATATTAATAATAAACTAAATAGTAAAAACTCACCTAATATCTAAATTTTTATTTTAGATTAAATAGATCATTACGACTGACCCGTGTATATATTCGAATAATTTTAATAAAATAATAGGACAAATTTCATTTCGTCTCACCCCGGTATAAAACCACTGACTTTTTAAAAAAACGGCATTTTTCGAAGACGTCAAAATGTTTGCCGAATTTTCCTGGCCGCAATACACAATTTCCCCAATTGATATGCACAGATTCGGAAAGCCCATTCATTTTCTGATTCGGTGCTTCCTTTCCCTGATCGTTTCCGGTTCATTTTCATTCATAATTTAAAAAAAAACCCAACCAAGTCCCGGCCACTTGTCACGAGCAAAAAATTTTTACCCACCATGCGTCAAAGTATTGTTCCCACTAGCCATTTCTTTAGAGTTTAGGTTGACACCTCCAATTACCTGCAAAAACGCAAAAAAATTGACTTTTTTTATAAAATCGCATTTTTCGGGTACTTGTACTATTGCTGGAACCCTGAAATTTTAGTATGTGTTGTAAAACAAAATTTCGGATCTTTTAGATGTTGTTTGATCTTTTCACCATGTACAGGCACGTGGCAAATGAATTAAACGCGAAAATTCGAATTGCTCAGAACCTATTAATGCTGGAAGATTGTAATTTTACATAGATAATGGGGTTATTAAAGTATTTAATCCCTGAGAATATAAATGGTCCAGGTGCTACCGCTGAAAAGTTATTAAATAAAAAGTGATTTTCAGGTCGGACCTTCATGGGTAAAGTTCACGATGAAATTTGGCATTTCCTATGCCAAATTTCATCGTTTCGCTAGCCATACAGCCAAAGATATGAATTTTTATTTCCAAAAAAACACGATTTTTCGGACCCGAGGTCGCGTGCTTAATATAGTCGCAGACGCTCCTATATAAAAATAAAAAATTATTATATTTTTATTTCTGAGATGCTTTAGTGATAATATGTACTTAAATGCTCGAGTGTCTTTATATATTATCTAAATTGTTTACATATTACATTATTTTTGCCTGTATTTGAATAGCTTATAAAAATGGAAGAATTACATTTTCTCTTCAAAATGGACGCCTAGCAGGGTATGCTTTTAAGCTACTATAATAACTTATCATAAGCTATATCGTAGGACAAAAGGCTTAAAAAAATGCCAGTGGGTTTTAAAAAAAGCTAAAACAGGGCTAACTAGCATCTTCCAAGACTTATAGGCCACTTTTAATAACCAATTAGCTGGCAAAGTCTGGGCGAATTTCAATAAATGGCTTTTAGGCATTTAGTAGGATCTATTGGCATTATTTATTACTACGCGGGATTTTTTGAGTCTTCTTTATTGCAATTCAGTTTGCGTTTGGTTTTGGTGGTTCCAGTTACTGTGAAAATAAAAGTGTGTTTTTTTATCGTTCAAATTGCATACAGGGCTGTATTTAGGTACATAAAAAGTTAAGTTCATTTTAGTTCATATAATAAAGATAGGCAAAGCGATTTTGATAAAGATAAATACAGATTGTTGCAAGTTTAGAGATTATGAGTACCAAATCATTTTTCTCTTAACACACCCATGTTTTAATTCAAAGTATATTAGCACCACAAAAAAATTGAAGAAATATAATGATTGTAAGATTGTATGTATTTCCAATAAACTAATACGATGTGAATCCCCGAAAATCAACACTGTCAGATGTTATTTGCTGCCAACAATCGATGACAACCAACCTAATGCGAGGCGATCCGGTGTTGCCATGTCTTGTTGCTAAAGGACCGTTTATACTTAATATTAACGCTAACGCTATGGGATCGTTTAAATTTTTGAGTAACGTTCGGATTCATGCTTATTCGTGCTGTTGAGGATAAACGTCACGAATAAGTCGTGAACGTTCACAACACTAGTCATAACAAATTAAATTTTTTATTTAATTTTACTCTTTTTTAATGGGTTTTGACTTTTTTTTTAAGTTAAAAAAAAAGCTTCAACAATAAAGGTAATTTATGTTTAAATTTATATTCTTTATAAATTTTGGATTTTTTTGTTTTAGTAAATTTAATAAATACAAAAATATAATACATATAAAAAGCATATTTTTAAAAATTTAAAACTTAAAAATTGTATAGCATTGGACTTCATATTTTGGTATATTTTTGGTTACTGTGAGCAATCATACCTACTTTAATCCTTGTATTAACACTACATTTTTGTCTTTGTAATAGTATTTTAGATTGAATTAAGTTGATTATGTACTGGAACCTATTGGATCAAACTTCAACCTAAGCAATATTTTTTTTTAGAAAATGCCATTTAAAGTGGTCCAAACTATAGAACGGGGAACGATATGTATATCAGCAGTCGATTTGTCAATATTGACCTCCCGCAATATCCCGTAAATTTATTTTACATGGAGTAGCCAAAAAAGTTGTAGGGTCCTTCAGAAACTTGACCTCTGTATTTTTATTTAAAATTTTTAAAAGATCTTTAATGGCAACGTGTCTAATGTTATATTTCAGTGCCCAATCTTTTAAATCTTGACTAAAATCCAATTTCTTAAAGTCATCAATTTCATCATCTTCATTCCAATCCATCGATGAACTTGGTTGTTCTGAAGCCAGTTTTTCTGTTAAGCCACTGGTACTAGCATCGTGAATATCTGATTCTAGAGGATCAAGTTCAATGCCAAGACCGCCATCAGTTAAATTACGAGAATTATCTTCCTCCGGTGTATCTATTGCAAACTACATTTTTTTTTACGTTATAATCTACCAAAATTGTCAATATTTTATTTGTCATATTTACCTGACCAGTTGTAATTCGTTGAAAATTTCGCTTCACTTTTCTTTTAAAATTACCACTTCTTACAATTTTGTGCCAAGACATTCCTGTATTCTAAGAATAAATGACGTAGGATTTAATAGTCGCGACCGTCCGCACACTGTGTTTTATTGTGACTAGTTGGTTAAACCTTAATCCGGAATATGCCGTATAAAGTGCTAAATAGTTAGGCAATTGATTCAAGACCATATGCTTCTGAATAGGTAATTTTAATGCTAAAATCGTTCTATATTGGAATTTTGATTGCCAAATTAATGCTGAAATATAACCTCTCCAAAACCTTATTATCTCAAGACCATCAAGCCCTCGTTTATGGCCATAACAACGTTATTGTTGACACTTGACTAGAACTAATTAGATTTTTAATTTACCTAAGGTTCCTAATTCCTATTAGCACAAAATTTAACCTAAATAGTTCCATCAAGCAAGCCAATGACTATTGCAGAACCTTGGTGCGGCTAAAAGGCAACTTTAAAAACCAACTGCTTGAGAAAATGTTACTTGGGATGCTCTCTAATAAAATCAATTTTCGTTTTAGGGCCAAATATTAGTAATAAAGATTTTGAGGCATTCAATTTTAAATTATGTTGTGCTGAGAGTTCACTTACAATTTTTAGATCTTCATTAATTAATGTATTTGCCAATAAAACATCAGAAGAATGAAAATTAAAATAAAGTTGTGTATCGTCAGCATAGGCTTGGCGTTTACAATGTTTTATTGACTGCAAAATACTAGAAGTATATATCAAAAACAGTAAAGGACCCAACACGCTACCCTGAGGAACACCAGATAAAATGGAGATAGAATCAGACACCCTATCATTGCACGAGACACACTGAAACCTGTCTTTTAGGTAGGAAGATATTAAATTAATCAGCGAATAATGAAAGCCGTAATATTTTAATATAGCTATTAATAATTTATGATCAATGGTGTCAAATGCTTTTGAAAAGTCTAAAAGAGCTAAAATAACGTTATCACCTTTATCAAAGGCCTCAATTATATCACTAATTACTGTAGCTAAGGCAGTCGCCGTTGAATAGTTTTTTCTAAACCCACACTGATAGTTTGGAATTATATTTTTTTCACATACATATTGGTATATATGCTAGTTTATATTCTAAGTTCTATAAAGGACTGGCCCTTCAGCAGAATACTTGCCTTGCAAAGCGGGACGCAGACAGCACCCAAACTTGTAGATGCAAGCTATGGTGGGAGGATCACTTGTGTAGATGAGCCGATCAAAAATTGCCTGATGGAGAAGGAGACCTCCTGGGAAGAAGCTGAACTCCTAATAACGGAGCCCACTTAACCGTGAAAACCACACAAGGTGGCGGCTTGGGTGCCGAGTCCCATCGAGGACGAGAGTTCATAGGCCAAAGTGAGGGAAGCGAAGCAATCGCTATACTTCACCTTTGGTTGCATAAAGCTGAGGTGCCGAGTTAAGCCCCAAGAAAAGAAATACACAGAAACCATGATCAAGACGGAGGGAACTATGCTGGAAACCTTCACCCAATGCCTGCATAAGACTAAGGATATTACAAATAAACTTACACCACTGCAAGGCAGCAACTGCGGTTCAAAAAGACAGACCCAACTGAAGAAGCTGCATCTTCATCAGAAAAGATGTAGAGGCTACACCGCTGTAGGAGTTTTGCTACAGAGATCCGGCAGCGGTCAAATAAAGACAGCAAAAAAGAGCTACTACACAACAATAGTATTATATCTCTCCCCAAGCAAAGAACGGATAACCTTCTAATAGTTATAGTACTTATCCGCCGTTAAATCTCTTCTCACACTCGAGGCTATCATTTGGTGGCTCTACACGGAGAAACCAAAAATGCCTTAAAGCATTACGAGATCTATGCGAAGAGCCTCAACTAGAACTCTTGCAACATAAATCTAAAATTGCAATTCAAAGCTCAATTCTAAGCCAACAGAACTACGAACAGGCTAAATGTGTTTAGTGAACTTTGGGCCGGTGAAACCTTGTGCCACGCTAAAATCTGGTAGCAAGTACAAGTATAGTTCTTTTGACGGGAAGTGACTATATAATACTTGTGACAGTAAACTATAAGGGCTTCGTGACCTATATAGTAGGCATAAAGAAGTGGCAGGACTAGTTAAGTAAGAGCCTTATGAGTAAGCAGGAGGTCATCAGACAGTACAGGCGACTCCAGACTGCATAATAGAGCTAGTGCAGTCTTCTGTAGTCGGGTCTATAGCAGTAATGGTTACTCGCTTAATACCACATCTTCTAGACCGAAGTGTTTGCCATTATTAAATATATCAAACAGCACTATTAAATAACAAAAAAAGCATTATGCGAATCTTTAGAGTTATCTCACTTTAACTTTTGTGACTCAATTGATGGCCCATGCTTTGATAATGAAACAAAACGTTGTTCAAAACTCCTGTCTAAGATTTATTTTTGGTTTACGAAGATGTAACAGCGTTACCTTAAAGATGTAAAATGGTTAGATATGGTACCACGGAGAGAGCTACTAAATTTTAAAAAATCGCACCCCTTAAATTAATCAAAGAACTTCAGCACATAATGTAAACTTAAGACAAAGATATCTTGTTAACGTTCCAAGACATCATATAGAAATTTTTAAAGCATCTTTTTCCTACAATGCTGGCAAGCTGATAAATAAGTATAAAATAAGTGATAAATTTAATTAATATCGTCAGTCCGCTCATTTAGAAATTCAATTTGGATAAAAAAAGTTTGTTTAACATGTAACCTATTTAAATACACAATATGTGGCCTAAAGCTGAATTCAAGTGTCATCTCTTCTTTTGCTCTTCTTTGCGCCTTCTTTTCTTTTGCTTTGTTTTCCTGTTCTCTCTCTCTTTCTCCCTATTTATTTTGTTAATAGATTCTTATATATATGATTATAAAAAAAATATAAATAAATAAACAATTTACTTCATGGCTTCAACAGCCTTACTTAATTGTTAGGATGCTGAAAATTAGGCCATTTAATCCCGCACAATTATATTATTATTATTTCTTTTGCAGCAATGTAAATATTGAATTGTATTGGGAATTAATAAACGTTATTATTATTATTATTATTACTATAATTATTATTATATCATAGTAATAGGTCTGTAGGTGTTCTTTAAACTTAAGAAATATTATAGTGTAATTAATATAGAAAACTTTGGTATTAAGCTCTTTAAAAGAAAAAAATGTTTTTTCCACTTAAGTTTTATAATGAAGTAAATTTTATCTTGTTTTAAGAAACCAAAGCAAGCAAATTTGCTGATTGTCTAAAGTACTAGTATACAGTCTGAGCCTGTAACTTCGATAATAAATAAATGGGGGCGTGTTCGGAAAAACGCTCGAACACGTCAATTGAGATTGTAAGTTCCGCACTTTTTACAATAAAAAGTTTTTATACAGAATGTGCCATGTAGGCGGGGCTAATACCAACTTTCATATTTTATATGGGACGCCCTATATTTATATCTTATTATTTTTTTGTATTCTCAACAAAATTCCAAACATTTTGATGTATCACATGCTATACTGTTTTTAAGATACAGGATTTCTTAATGTGTTCAAAATGTAAGCCATTCACTATTTGGCAATGCCCTAAACGTACTACAAATTCATTTTGAACGTTTCTTATGCATTCTGGAGAAATGTTTCGACACTCTTGCTAACTTATTCCAGTTTTCAACTCTTCAATATTTGCCGAATGGGGAGGCGCACCATCTTGCTGAAACCCAATGTTTGTACTATTCGGCATATCAGCTTCAATTGGATCAGGGAATAGAACAGCTAGATTTGGAATTAGTTCTTTTTGTAAAAATTGTAAGTACCTTGCTCCATTTAAATTTTCTTCGAAGAAAATTGGGCTCATTACTTGCTGACCTAGAATTCCTGCGCAAACATTTACTTTTTCTGGGTGTTGAATGTGGCTTTGCCTCATCCAACATGGATTTTCGTGTATCCAGGTTAAATCTTACTCTTATGTCCTCATGATTGTATTGGTCAAAGCTAATGCCCATTCTAAATGCAGCACACTGCAAAAATCCATCTTGCACTCTCTGAATCATATCTATTGAATTCTGATATAGAGGAGGCCACACTCCTGAAGAGAATTCAAGATTAGATCTAACCAGTGAGATATAAAAGTGTCTATAGGCTTGCAGAGAGAGATGTGAACTATACCAGCACCCAACACTCTTAGTTCCTTTAAAGTTATTTTAGAGATGTGATGAACAAATCTCAGATGTTCATCGAACCACATGCCCAAATCCTTGACTACATTCACATACTGCAAGGACTTACCAAGGATACTATATGTAGAATTGAATCTCTTCGAACCCCTATGAAATGATATGTAGCAACACTTGGAAATATTGAGCCTCAATCAGTTCATCACTGACCACTCACACAAAGCATCTTCCTGAAGTTTGGCTTTATTATTCACCTGCCTAATCTGCATGTAGAGCTTCAGGTCATCAGCAAACATACTTACAAAACTATGATTGATCACATTAACCATATCATTCACAAATAGATTGAAGAGCAGAGGGGCACAGTGAGATCCCTGAGGAACCCCTGAAACTACATTAGTAGGTGCAGAAGTACAGCCATGCACCTTCACACTCTGAGTTCTTCCTATCAGAAAACTCTTTAGCCATTTTAAGAGGGAGTCACGAAAACCAGCACTTTTCCACTCGGCCAGCAAGAGACCAAAGTTCACCCTGTCGAAGGCTTTGGAGAAGTCGGTATAGACCGCATCAGTCTGAACCCCCCTCTCCAAAGCCCCCAACAGATCACACTCGTATTGAACCAAACTGCTGGTTGTGGATTTCCTAGAAGAGAATCCTGACTGTTATTCACTAATAATTTCTTTGCAATGCCATGTTAGCTGACCGCAAACCAAACTATCAAACAATTTGGCAAATGAGTTTTAAATACATACTCCACGATAATTAACAATATCCCCCCTATTGCCAGCCTTAAATATCGACATGATGAAACTGTGCTTCCAAGCTTCTGGGAAGGTAGAGCCCTGTAAAGACATATTAAATATCATCTGGAGAGGCCTACTAATTTTATAAATACAGTTCTTTAAAAAGACATTAGGTATATTACCTGGCCCACAGATAAACTTGTTAGATAATTTCTGGATCTTAGAAAATACTTCTTTCTTTAATTCTTAGATTTACTTTTCCGTTCAGCGTAAATGTCAACTCATCAAAAAAGAGAAGGTTTTCTGTGATAAGATTATTATTTTGCAATAATTCCATAAATTATTCATAAAATTCAATTCTTCTATCTGCATCCTCCTCATTGAGTTCCTGGAGAATTGTTAGTTTATAGGGATGAAATTTTTCTGCTTCAAGAACCCTTACTACTGCAGACTAGCTCAAATCCAAATTGGCGCGCCTAGTGGGAATATTAGGGTTTTCTTCAATGGCACATTAATTTTGGTGTCTTCATTAAGCGTAGATCGACGAGAACTAGTTATTGTTCTTACGTGACCATTTTCCCAAAACTGTTTTTCAATCTTGCTGATTGTACTTTGATATATAGGTGGTAAATCAGGATACTTCTGTCTGAATAAACGCAAAACTTGATTTTGGGTTCTTGTTCTCCGTACCCAATCATCATTAAGATTTCAATCTTGTGATGTTTACTTAAATAGCCCATTTCGTAAAAAAATTAAAAGAAACTTAAATCTGATTATCCGACAGTAAAGGCACGTCTTGTAGCTGGCGTGGTTTGGGTCTTAGCTCAACCTTGCTCATTTGTAATTAGCTGTTGCTAATTAATAAAACAAAATGATTCAGAACAAAACAATTTATTTAAAATTTAACGGTCGTTAGAACCCTTGTAAGGTTCTGCATGCACTTACAATGGATCAATAACTTTATTGACCCCAATTCAACACTGTATTTCACTGTAGGTTAAATAGGTTATCCCAATCAGTACATCCTAACCAATCTAAATTTTCAAGAGTCAGAGTCAGAGAAAAAGAACCACTGGGAATGTAAATGAGTGACGTCAAAAAACACTGTCCACTAAGACAACAACTATATCTAACACAAAAGCATATAGCTGCGAAATTTATTTTATGGCGAGAGAAATTTTTACTGTGTAAAACTGTAAACTAAACAACTTTGCATCATTAATGCGTGAGAAACATAATTACTAAACTATGGGGTAACAAACACTGCGCGCTACTCACTAATTGTTTAATTGTCAACAACGTGACGTGTGCGTATAAGGAGAGCAAAACTTATACTACTTCTTCTTAAAAAACTACTATTACGACTACGGTGACAATTAAACCTAAAAAACATAAGAACACAATCGGTGGCCGAGAAGAAAAAACAGGGCGGAATCTATTTTTAAACCCAAACGCAGGATGCTGCGTTGTCACATTAGCTGAGAAATGAAGCGTAAAGACACTAAATTAGGGTAATAATTGCAACTGCGCTAACTGCGCATATTTTTTTAGGACATTCATAAGTACATTTCGAAAAAAAATGTTGAACTGCACATTTTTTTACTGCACTGCACTGGACGTATATTTTTTGAATTTAAAACACTTTTAAAATAAAAAATCAAAACCTAAAAACAGGTGAATAAAAGTATAGCATGTGATACATTAAAATGTTTGGAATTTCATGTGGAATCCAAAAATATAATAACATATAGGGTGTCCCATTAAAAATAAGAAAATTGGTATTAGCACCGCCTACATGGAACACTTTGTATAAAAACTTTTTATTGTTAAAAATGCGCAACTTATCTTTATTGACGTATCCGAGCGTTTTTCCGAATACGCTTCCATTTATTTATTATCAAATTCATTCCAAGTTACAGACTCTCACTGTATATAGCCTTTAACGACTGATCTATCAAGTGTCAAATAAAAACAATACATAAAAGTGTATATTTTTATTGGTAATTGTTATCGAAAAATTGATAACTAATTTGAAACACCAGTTTAATCTATCACTTATTTATTTTGAGTTACCAATCCAGCTGGACCTCTTGCCAATCCGGCCTGTCCTTGAGGAATCATCCTTAATGGGGTAAATCCAAGTTCTGATTGTGGTATACCATACATTTTCAGTTTTTCCTCAAATGTAAATAGGAGGTCATCGTGGGCCTTACAAACTCTTGCCAACTCATATTGCAAATCACTTATAGTGGAATTTTTTCTTGAAAGGATTTCCTAAAAAAATTAATATGTATTACAAATAATATAGGAGGTCTAGAAAAATAAATTGTGATTTGAAATATACTTGTTTATACACCGTTTTTTTTTGTTGAAAATTGAATTGAAATATAAAGATTTTGCTCACTATTTTCTTACAATAACTAAACATTATTGCCTTACTAGAGAAAAAAAATGAAAACTCCAAGTCTCAGTCTCAAAATGTCTTTTTTATTATTCAGGTGACATGTTTCGCTAATGAAGCATCATCAGACCTATAATAAACAGAAAAACACACGTAACTACAATAAAACCTTACACTAAAACAAAATATTAAAAATTAGATAAAATTACCTTATAGCTAGGTGACCTGCTAAGTACTGACAAATATAATTTAAATATGAGAATACCCACATATTTTGTAATAAAAACCCCTAATTATTTTGTGCCGTGTTATTGTTTTTTATTACAAAATATGTGGGTATTCTCATATTTAAATTATATTTGTCAGTACTTATCAGGTCACCTAGCTATAAGGTAATTTTATCTAATTTTTAATATTTGATTTTGTTTTAGTGTAAGGTTTTATTGTAGTTACGTGTGTTTTTCTGTTTATTATAGGTCTGATGATGCTTCATTAGCGAAACATGTCACCTGAATAATAAAAAAGACATTTTGAGACTGAGACTTGGAGTTTTCATTTTTTTCTCTAGTTACATAAGTCTCTTTGAGATAATGGACGAGTTCTTTCAATTATTGCCTTACACCGACTGATAAAGGAAAAAGGGAACACTTAATAACTATTTTACTATTCAAGATAAACAAATGAAATTTGGTTTATCGATAGAATTGTTATAAGAGCATCTTTTGACATTCAAATTCAAATATTCAAATTCAAATATATTACGTAAAGTTATATACAAATGTGTTATTGTTACATAGGTAAATAGGTACAAATAAAAATAGATAACAACCCTATTTCATGAGAGAAGAAAAATAACGTTAAATACCTACACACCTAATGTAAAAATCCAAGAAGAGGAATCGGCCTAAGGCCATCTAATGACGTACCTTGTGTGCAGATTTCCTCTTCCAAAAATGGCACAGATATTAAGAGGTTAAGAACGGCAACAGCCCGGCCGCTATGCAGGCGGAAAACAGGCGAGAGAACAAAAAGGTAGTAAAAATTACGACTAACATGCACTAAAATAACCCAATATCCACAAACTCAGAACAACGTTTCAAAAAATGTTTGATTTTTCAATAAAAATTGTTTGGTTTTGGCTTTGAAAATGTTTGGATAATTATAATATTTTTTCAATTCAGCAGGCAGTGTGTTAAAAAGAACTGGCCCATAATAGGTTACAAATCTTTGGGTCACATTTGTACGTTTAAATGGAATAAACATATTTATCTCTTTTGTTGCTCTTGTGAGATAGTTGATAGAATCACTATTAATTGGTGATAATGTAGTATGGACATAGTTTAAAGTGGAATGGATATAAATATTTCTGACACTTAGTAAATTTAGATTATTATATAGTTCACCAGTTGAAAATCTATATGGTCTTTTAAATATTATTTTTAGTGCAGAATTCTGAGTGATTAACAACTTCTTTATAGTATTGTTATACGCGCAACCCCATATAATAATACAGTACCTTAAATTGGATTCTATTAGTGCGTTATATAAAGTTTTTAACATTTTTACATTTAGGATTTCACGTACCTGATACAATTTATAGAAAATATTTCTAATTTTTTTATTAACGAATGCAATATGTTCCTCCCATTTAAGATACTGATCCAGTATAACCCCCAGATATTTGATTTTTTCAACTTTTTTTATTTTGATACAATTACATGCATCATTATGCGATAAGCAGTCATTATTATGAATAACAATCTCTGTGGGCGGTGGTTGATCTACTGACGTTGCGGAAAAACTCATATAATAAGTTTTATTAAAGTTTAAACTTAAAAGACTATTGTTGAGCCACTCATACATTTTACTAAGGCCAATTTCGGCTTTTTTAAAGACTCTCTTCCAAGAATTATCAGAAAACAATAATGCAGTATCATCTGCGTACGAAATAACTTCGCAGTCGTCCAATAAGCTTCCTATACTATTAATATACACAAGGAAGAGTACTGGTCCCAGCACTGTCCCTTGTGGAACTCCGGTTTTAATGTATTTAGGAGAGCTCATTGTGTTATTAATCTTAACAAATTGTTTTCTATCTGATAAATAATTTTTTAATAAGTTAAGAGGCCCGTTTCGAATACCAATTTTTTCTAAACGGTTAAAGAGAATTTCATGTGAAACGGTATCGAAGGCTTTCGAAAGATCCATAAAAACTGCTAAACTTTTTTTTCTGTTTTGTAGATTAATGTTAATATTATTAACTAAATCAAATACGGCTTTCTCCGTATTTTTTTTATCTCGAAAACCATATTGCTTTTGATATAAAAGATTATTCTTTTCCAGGAAATTCATTATTCTTGACTTTAAACATTTTTCAAATATCTTAGCAAAGTTATTTATGAGAGAAATGGGTCTATAATTAGTAGTTTCATCACGATTATCTGATTTAAATATAGGAGATACCAGAGAGACTTTCCAATCAGAGGGTAAGTTAAACGTTGAAAATGACAAATTTATTAAGTAAGCTAAAGGTTTTAAAATATGAACATGTATTCTTTTAATTAAATTAGTTGAAATTTTATCTTCCCCTGGTGCTGAGTTATTTTTTAATGTTTTAATGTGCATTATAAGTTCATTTGTATTAACTGGAAAAAGAAACATGGAGTTAGGATTAATTTTAATTTTTTCTTTAAAACTCGATGAATTTTTATTGATATCTTTTTGAATTTTTGAACCTACATTTGTAAAAAACTCATTAAAGGTATTACTAATTGTTACTTCATCTGTTATTATGTCATTATTTACTTTTATTTTAAAATTATTTTGAGGCGCTTTTTTTTGATGGTTGGTAATCTCATTAATAAATTTCCATGTTTTTTTGTGGTCATTTTTGGATTCATCTATTTTTAGCTTATAATAATTATTTTTTGCCAATTTCATTACCTTAGTTAAATTATTCCTAAATTTTTTATATTTTATTTCATCAGCAATATTATGGTTCATGTTTAAAGATTTTTTCATGCTATCTCTCTGTTTTATAGAATTAATAATACCCTGAGTTACCCAAGGCTTACGTTTTCTTGTTTTGCTATTTAGTGTTATAATATACGTGTGTTTCCTTAGAAAATATAAAATTTTATTTTTAAAACAGGTATATGACTCTTCTATATTGTTGTTTGTAAACACTTCTTCCCATATTTCTTTAGCCAGATCATTTTCTAAATTTGTGTAATTTATATTTGCTTTCCGTTGCATGCTATTAAACTGGGCAATATTTTTTGTTACATTTTTAATAGATAGCCCAATAGGATAATGGTCAGTTAGATTAGTTTTAAAGATTAATGGTATGATAGAGTTTTTTCTTAAATCAAACTGATCTATTTTTAAAAATATATGATCGAGTGCTGTTTTAGAATTGTGGGTTTCTCTTGTTGCTTGATTTATGCACGACATATAACCATTTTGCGACATAACACTTAAATACTTAGTTACATTCATATCAGTTTCCTCCAAAATATTAATGTTAATATCCCCAATAAATATATTGCACATATTTTGCTTTCCTATAAATCCTTGTGTTTCCAGATCGTTTAAAAATAAGTTTAAATTTGTAGAAGGTGGTCTGTATACACCGGTAATACCCAAAGAAATATCGTTTATTTTCATAGTACAATGCAAGAGATTAGTTTCAGTTAGTTTTATTATTTGAGATATTGCATGCAAATTATTTTTTATATACATTACAACACCGTCATTTTTATTAAAGAAAGAGTTATTATAAAAAATATCAAAACCAGCAAGCCTGAATGTGTCAACATTGCTAATTGTAAATGTTTCTGACAACACTACAATAACGATTTTTGTGATATCCAATTCATTCAAATAAATTATCAATTCATCAAAATTCTTTTGTAAGCTTCTGATATTAAAATGTATAATATTAAGCCCACCACTATCACCAAAAACTTCGCCAGCCCGTCCCATGTCGTCCGCCAACACTACATCCAACCTGCTACCCTCCTCAACCTCATCACTAAATTCCAAAAAATTTGTCATCTTTAAGAAAAAAAAATTAAATCTTAAATATTCTAACAAAAATATACCTAATATATAAGTTACAGAAAAAAGAAAGCAACAAAACACGTATTTTTTTTAAGCAGCCAAACATAATAAACCTCTATTATTTATTTAACTGCCCCAAAGAATTGAAATAAACATTAATTAATCGTTAATTGTTTTTATATAAAGGCTAGTTTAAACTAAAGAATCACTATATGAATATTATGAATAAATATCTATATAAGGTGATAAAGTCTCTAGGAGAAACCAATCATTACGAGTTAATTACTGGATTCTTGAAGCAAAAGTACAAAGAAACTCGTGATTAAATAGCCATGTACACACAATAAAAACTCAATAAAAAGAAAAACAAATTTGAGCAAAAGCATATCCTACTCATTGTAAAAAAAAAAAGGAAAAGAAAAACCATACTTCAACAATTAAAGGTCCAAAAATAAACTCATATTGTTAGTTAAAAATTTGGAATTATACCTACATTATACATATTACCCTAGAAAAGTACCTATATTAAAGAGATATAAATATAATCTATAAACTGTTGACTGCTGATACTCACTTGTTTTCTGTCACTTCCAGTTTAACCTAAATTGACACTAAATTTCTTATTTTAAATGGGACACTTGATATATTATTACGTATTTCGAGAGAAAACAATTTTCTGAGTATAATGATACTGCATTTGCTACTTTTTGTTTTATACTCATAGAAAAAATATTTTTTTTTTAATTTTAAAATAGGGTGCCATGAATGCGTGGAAAGTTTCAATTTTTAATCACGTAAAAATAGTTTTCGCTACATTTTATGATTTAAATCTGTTACACGTCTTTTAAAATATTTAAACCATTAATTTTGGCATTTACTTTGTTTTTTTAAATAGCACATTATTGGGAACAACCTCTTTTTCCTAATAATTTGATATAACTATTTTTTAAATCGGTTGATAATAAGCCCATAAGAAGAAAAAAATTAAGTCATATAAAGACTTTGATTTATTGACTAAGAGGGTGCGTTTTGACGCGTTCTTGAGTTATTCTTTAATTGACATAATACATAACATCTTGTCAAGTTCAATTATTATTTGTTATTCAAATAAATTTGCCGTAGTTCTTGAAAGAATTTCAATGTCTACTAATATTTGAAATGTTTGCTGACTGTATTTTTGAAAAACTGATTGAAAGTAATATAACACAATGTAAATTATTATTTTTCAGTGATTACTTGATTAAAAATTAAAATTTCCAATGCATTTATAACACCTTATTTTAAAATTTAAGAAAATATTTTTTTTATATGAGCATAAAACAAAAAGTGGCAAATGCGGTGTCATTATTCTCAGATTATTATTTTCTATCAAAATACGTAATAATATACCGATTGTTTCATTTAAAATAAAAAAGTTAGTACTACTTCCTGTTAAACCGGAAGTAACAAAAAATAATAAAATATGTCAAAAAAAACTCTTATGACCATTCTATCGATATACCAAATTTCATTTGGTTATCTTTAATAACAAATTATTTATTAAGTGTTCCCTTTTTCCTGTGTCACTCGGTATAATATGTGTGAAGTAGTAAGGAAAAACTGTTTAAAATAATCATTCATGAATATTCATCATCATCTCTTAGAACCTCGGATGGATCTAATTGAGTAATTTCTTTTCACTGTATTCGATCCATCAGTATCCACCTACAGTTAAAAATCATGTTTATTTTCTATAGATTTGAAGTAATTTTTTTCTAAAGCGTCTTGGATTGTGTCCTACTGATTTTGGTAATTGTTCCGATTCCATAGTCCATACTGATTTATGGTATCGTCATGGGAGGGTCTGTAAAGCTTTTTACGCTTAAAGTGTTTAAGATTTTTTTCATCTGTCATTGTCATTATCCATGGTTCATACTCAAATGATTTTCGATACATTAAGATTTTTACATTTCATCAGCTGTATCTATCCAGTGTAGACGAACCTCGATTTGCCGATTGTTTTGTGCTTTTGTACTGGTCCAAGATATTTTAAATATTCAAATCTCGAAATCGCAAAGGGTTTGAGTAATATTATCCATTGCTCCCTTATCTTTATTAAAAGTAATTTCTACGGATATAATGAAGTTTGCTTTAAGATCACAATACACTGTGTAGGACAATAGCAGTTTTATTTTCTCCAGGATTCAGTAGAATAATTCCAGATGTCTAATACGAGGTTAAAAAGTATAAAAGAAGGAGTGTCAATATATTTGTATACGTAGTTTTATTTCAAAACTGCTTTGGTTTGAAATCAATTTCTTCGGTAACGTGTTTCTTTCTAGACTCTTATATGCTTGTTGGAAAGTTAAAAAAAGGTTGCGTAGACGTTTGTTGCATATCAATCCTTTTTCAAAGAGATGATCTCTCTGCTATAAGACCGTATTGATATTCTCTCAGTATATTATCAGCAAAGGAAGTTATTTTACTAAGAAGAATATTTGATAGTATTTTGTATGTGGGATTTGTTAATGCAATATTCATGGATATTTTACTGCGATAATGGGACAATATATGAGATATAATTTGTTTATGATATATCGCCACCATTTCACCGGACTTAAATACCCTTAATACTTATAATTGTTTCTACAACTGAGCCATAAAAAACGATTTAGTACAACAATTTGGATTGTTTAAAGTGCTCAAGATTCGATTACGTAAACTTAAAAAAAAGTCGTAAATTAAGTAAGGTAATGATAAACAATAAGAGGGTGACCTAGAAAACGTTCTGTCAAAATTAATTTCCGAGAACAACTATGTAGTTAAAACCGTAAGAGAAATGAAGTTTTGTAGAATTTTGTTTAAGTATCGTCAATATTAGATTCGCTCTCTCGATCTATTTGCACTTTAAATAAATGTCAATTTATGGGCTACCTAAATATAAAGTTATAACGTCGCTTTGGTTGTGAACTGTCCTAACCCACATAAAGTAAAACTGGAGCTAGCGCGCTTTCAAAAAAGTTTGTTTCCAAAAAACTTATATATTCTTTTCTAGAATATTAAAAAAAGGTCAAATCATAACAATTTTTTGATATTTGTAATTAGGTGTCATACTTGTTGTGTGGATATTTTTATTTTGAAATTATAAACAATATTTTAGGTTTTATGTGGCTTAGCCCCTTTCACTACCACAGAGCTAGTTGTTTTGCCGGAATATTTTAAGATGTGAAAAGATCTAACAATAATAATGTTATAAAATAATGATAAAACTCAGCAGTTTTTTTTAACTTTTTATTATTAATATTACTAATACAAAATGTTTAAAAATAAATTTTATTTAAACTGTCAGTTTTCGTCGTTCTCGGATTCAACTTGATCCTCATCAGTGGTTCTTAGTCCCTCATAAAATCCGTGATAAGCAGACTTTATGAAGTCAGATTCGCATAACTTACGCAAGCCTAGTTGTATACAAATTAGTTATAACTGCATTTAGGGAAGATACGCCATTTCTTAAAGATGCCTTTTTAATTTCTATGGAACGAAATTCAGAATCATCAGGACGTTTTTTAAAGAAAATTTTGTTAGGTTCTTCTTTCCTATATTGAATCCATTTTATTTTTAACCAATTCAAATTACTTCCATCTGTACATTTTTTTTGTTTAATATTGCGGATTTGGAAAAAGATTTAAAATTTAAGAAATATGAATAGTTCATTTCAGTAACATTGTAAAATGGTTGCTTAGTTTTTGCAGTTCGAGCTACTGTGTACCAACCCTCTGGGGTGTAAATATCGATTTTATTACCACGGTTTTCAATGGCAGAATGAACGCTGTCACATTCCATTTCAGAGTGTCCTGACTCATAAATTTTTGGTTAATAATTTCAATCGGAAGCAAATGTACAGCTCGTAAAAACATGGCAGCATTAATGCAGTTACGGTTTTGTCCCGATGCTGTGTCAGCATAGAATGTAACTTCTTTTACTTCAGGGCTAAAGCCATTTAAAAGTTTCCACAAACAGGTTGCGATCTCTGACGAACCTTTGGTGCCAACCCCCTCATGCCACATAAAATTTTCAGCTTGTGCAGTCCCCAAATTATATACGGTAAAGTTAAATGTCTTTAGTTTTTGGGTATAGTATAACTTTCCTACTTGTAATGAAGGCGTTAAAAGAATTTTCTCCATATCTACGGCAAAACACGAAAAACTCTTGTCAAGTTTTGCACGACTTTTGTCGATTTGTTTTGCTTCTCTAGCCTCTGTTTTTCGGGCCAAGTGTGCATCCATACTGTCTTGCATTTTTATCTTTTCCTCATCATTTTTGTTTTTAAACTCGGCACAATAATCACATTGATCTTTTTTAGGCCGATGGAAACCAATATTGAACTCCGAGGTAAAAATATGCTTATAAAAGCTAGCTTTTTCTGGTACTACTCCAAGCTCTGCACAATAATCTTTATAATCTAAATATATTCTATTTTCAGATAATCCTGTAGGGAGATATTCCCTCTTTGTTGTGCTTCTACAGTAATGTGAAGAAATTAAGGGTAATTTTTTAATGTGAGATCTTATTATGTCTTTGGTTGCTTCAGATTTTTTTTGCGGTGGTGATTTCTTGCCCCTTTGATCTGGCTTAACGACTCCATGTGCAGAACTTTTATCCAGTGCTGTAAGTTCCTTTTTTACTCGAAATTTGTAGAGTTTTAAGGAAAAAGTTTTGACAAACTTGATGTTGTGTATGTCTTGCAGTAAGTTTATATACTAAGGTAAACTTTCTTCGACTACCCTCTTTTTGTACAACGTATGAACGCTTCTTTGGGATACGCTGAACATGTTTAGCAATAAAGTTCCACCTTGACTCTTCGCTTTTTATATTATAAAATTCGTTAAAAATATCATGTCGCGTTTCATTGGAAAAAAGTTCATTACATTTGTAATGACATCTACATTTTACCTCTGCTACTGTTTTTGCTTTTTTAGGTCTTCCCTTCTGTGTCCGATATTCTTTTCCCTCCATTCTTAAAGTTTTTTGGACATTTCTGGTCCATTTTGATGGGTCACGTTTTCGTTTTCTTGTTAGCTTTTCCTTCTCTGCATTTTCGGTGACATCGAATGTTGATGTGGCATTGTTTCTTTCCATCAAAAGCCTTTTTCTTACATTTGCTAACGGTTCTGAACTTGAAGATGCTTCGTCGTTATCGTCGTTTCGATTTTCTTGATTTTGCACTGAAAATTAAAAATATGGTGTACTTGATTACAATAATTAACAAACTACCTTCAACTGGTGGTGATACTCGACTGTTCAAAAATTCTTGATGGTAAGCAGTGACTGCACTCAGCCCCGGAAATTCAACGCTTTGTTCTCTGCCTAAAAGTAATAACATTTTAAACGTAATTAAAAAAAAAACGACTACTTTAAATGTAACGCAGATGCATGCTTAGAATTACAAACGATAAATATATTTATTTAATTTTTTAATTTAATTTAATTAAACTTAACTTAAAATATTAATTGAAAAAAAAACATTATTTTTAATAAATCACATGCGACTGCGTACTTGCGTTAAATTTTTTATACCTTCAACTGTTACTGGTGGCGATAATAATAACCCATCGGTATCGGGAATGTCTTGCCCACAATCTCCTGCAGTAACCGGCATTTTATCTAAAATGTGCATACATTTTAATAATTATCTTTTTATAAGTTACAATAAGTTAGGTATTTAATTTGTACATATTTATAATCATGTTAGATACAGAAAGTACGTTAATTACGAATTACGTACGCCTAATTCCGCACTATTCACTCGAAAAATAATTATGTACTTACCAAAATAAACCGGCGATAGTATGGTATATTCTTTTTCTTCATTATCAGAGGATTCGTCGGACCTTTCGTCATCATTTAACTGCATTTCTAGTGCTCTTTGGACTATAAGTTTACTCCTTGAAGACATTTTTTAAAAAGCACTCTTAACAATACAAAAACACTAACTAAATAAACAAAAAAACTAAACAGTCAACGCTCTAACTCAAGAATATAAAGCGCACTAAATGCGTGCAATTATTATTCCAAAACATAAACAAATAGCGATTTCGAAAGGTAATTTAGTAGACTTTGTGTGTATATTGATTCTTTTTTAACTAACGACACCAAAAAGAGATAAAAAGATACTCAGCATTCACGAGCGGGCCAAAACAGGGACGCAAGAGCCAACACAGAAACCATAAAAATGTGGATTAGTTTTATTTACATCTATAATATTTTGATCCATAACGCTTAAAAACGCAGTTGCTAAAAGTGCTAAGCTGCTTATGCCTATTCACTATATTAAAATGTGGGTTAGATCTCTTAGCAAATTTTATGTTTCAGGGACTTTATATAGGTTGTGGCTTAGGATACTTTTAATAATCAAAATTTATACTTTTTACTATTTGTTGACAGTCTTAACTCAATTTTCAATTTTTTGTGGGTTACGACTCTTCACTACCAAAGCGACGATAAGTGAGTCGAAATGAAATACTAGTATGAAGCTCTTCTTCACGATTAAATGATACTTGGTCTATTAGTTTCTTAGTCTAATTACATCCTCCTATTTAACGCGTTAAATAATTCATTTTTAAAAGTTGCTACAGCAGCTTACATTGTATAGATTCATTAGATAACTATAGAGTTAATAGAAAAATGGTGATAAAGAGAAAGTTTCACTCTTCTATCACAAGTTCTAAAAAAAAAGCTTGTTGATCCGTATTACTTTGCATTTTGACTTGTGTAGTAGATACTATTACACGTCCAAGATGACTACGAACATTTGAGAAAAGAGACTTCAGACTACCATTCCGGATGCCAGAGCGGAGCCTTCGTAGTCAGGTCTTGATCAATCAAGAATTTACTCAATATACGAATACGAATTTACTTAGTCCTTACTAGAAACTATTACAAAGATAGGGCAACAAAAATCATTGGAAAGTCAAGGGGCGGGTACACAACTTTAACTACTTATATTGAGGATTATCAATTTCAGCCCAAAAACTTTTGGAACGGTAATTTATTTTTATTTAATGTTATTGTACCGTCAACAATAAATATTTATGGAAATTTACTCGTCAATGTTAACGTTGGATAATTATCCTGCAGCCTTCTTTATAGCGTAGTTAGAATCAAAGGTGCCACTGAGCAGCATTTTTATTGAAGAACCTGTTAAAATTGAGACCTCCTGTCGTATAGTGAAATTCACATGCATGCTGTTTGTATAATAGAGATCAATAGCTTAATTAATATTTTCGGGAATCGTAATGATCTTAATGAATTTTCCTGTATTTTCCTTTAAAAAAAGGACTGACTTTAAAACTATACTGGAGATCTTTTCATTGTAGAGAATTTTATCCAGTATAGTAATGTGCTCGCTATCCGCAAATTGTAGTTTTTTTTATTATTGTTTATATAATATAAAATATAATTTATATTATGAGCAATAGTAAGAAAAAAAAGTAGTTTTTTTTATATTATTGCTCTCCTATCTACGTGTATATTCCTTTACTCATATATACGAACTGTCCAATTTGGGTCTTGATAATTCAAGTATTTACACAGTCCGGTCACTTAGCAACAAGAGTCAATATCATAAATTTGTTTGCAGGTGTTTTCAGACTTTGTTGATGGCATATGGCGTACCACTGCAAGGCTTTGCTCTTGGCACAATACTCTTTCTAGTGTGTGTCAATGATCTTCCTAGCTGTTCTGTTGGGTATGCATTTTATCTTTATGCTTATACAAAATCCTTGATTGCTGATGGCGGCCTATCCAGCATTCTTGGATAGCTAGAGGGAGGGAGCGATATGAAAGCAATTAAGCTTAAAGGAGAACAAAACCAAAAAGACTTTTTTTCCTTAGAGATTGTAGTTATGGATTGTAGGCAATACAGTCTGGATGAAGCCGTAACTGACCAAGACTTGACCTGGCAGTTGCATGTTGAAGAACTCTCATCCAAGATGTATTTTTTTTTTTTTTTTTTTTTTTTTGGGTCGGTGGAGAAATTCTTTATGAACACTGGTTACGCGGCGCCGCCCCCAGTAGTGTGGGACTCAGTGTCGAGTCTGTCTCGTCCTATACCCACTAAAACTCCACCGCTGGGTGGTGCCTTGTGGCTCCCTACACTGCGGTCTGCTAAGAAGCAGTCCTATTGTGTCCCATATGTTTAGTCCCACATGTTCAATTCTGTAGCTTCAAGGAAGTCCAGGATTGTGCCCAGTGGTAGATTTCTTATACCCTCTGGTGCGGGTTTCTCTTCCCCCAGGAATGTTGCCCTGGTTTGATTATATGCTTCACAGAAGCACAGTATGTGAGGAGTTGTTTCGTCCTCCTCATTGCATCCCCTACATAGCGAGGTATCTGATTTCCCTAGCGTATGCAGGTGTTTCCTGCTGGGTGCATGGCCTGTAAGTAGCCCTGCGACCTTTCGCAGTTGTTGTCTGGAGAGGCCAAGTATGTTCTCACCCTTCTTGAAGGGTGGGCTGCCTATAAGTTGTTTGGATTGTTCCATCTTTGGCAGCTGCTCCCAGTAGAATTTGTTCTGGTTTGTTAGCCAGTTGCCGATTTCCCTCTTCCAGGTCTTATCGCTGACATAACATGTTGGTTCAGGGCCTACCAGGCTGTTGCTGGCTCCCTGGGTTGCAAGTTGGTTAGCCCTTCTTGCAGCCTTATTGTTGCCCATATTCTCTGCTAGGATTATCTCTGGCCTATTTTGCGCTTCGGCGAGGTTCCTGAGATCCTCCCAGCAGCTTTGCACAGTCCTTGACTTAGTCTCGAACTGTTGTAGTGCAAGTGTCGCAGCCTGGTCTCCTGTGAAAATTGCGAAGGTTTTGCCTCTTGGCAGCCCTTCTCTCATCAGTTGGACACAGGTTTGAATTCCTATTATGCTTGCCTGTAAATTTGTTGTTTCGAGGCCCAGGTTTAGCATAAGTTGTCTGCCCTGTTGTTCGTCCTCCACCATGCCCACAGCTACCCCGATCTTGGATCGTTTGGTTGCCGTGTGCCATACTGAGTAACCTCTTTGCCTGAGCCTGTTCGCTTCTGCGTCCAGTGGTCCCCTTTTTTCTTTGATGATAAAAGGTTTGTCTAGGTATGTGACCTTGGTTCTGTCTGTTCTTAGGGCCAGGCGCCCAAGGTCCTGTATTTTGTCAAATAGGGCATTGTGCCCATCTTTCGATAGGATTGTTGCGCCATTTGACAGCAGTCTTTTCGCCCCCGTTATAGCTTCAGCCCGTACCACTAAGTGTAGCGGGCTTAGTCCTATCAGGTTCTCTAGGGCAGCAGTCGGCGTTGTTGACATCGCTCCTGTTATGCCCAGACATGCTATTCGTTGTGTTTTGTTGAGTATCTGTATTACAGTCCTCTTTTCTGCCGCATGCCACCATATAGGTGCTGCGTATGTAATGATGGGTCTAACCATTGTCGTGTACATCCAATGTACCATTTTTGGTGACAGTCCCCATGATCTACCGAACATTCTCTTGCAGTACATAAGAGTTTTCGTGGCTTTATTTGTAGCTTGGATTACATGTTTCTTGAAGCTGAGTTTTTTATCCAGGGTTATACCTAGATATTTGACCTCGTCTTCAAGTCGCAGATTTTCTCCATAAAATTTTATGTTTCTAATGGGCTCTAGTTTCCTTCTTTTGGTAAAGGAAACCAGAGTAGTTTTTGTGGGGTTTACCCTTAGTTGTTCTTCCTCACACCAGTGCTCGACAGTAGTCAGGGCTCTTTGCATTTTTTCGAATACATAAGCCTGACTACCCCCTCGTGTAAGGATGACTATATCGTCAGCATATCCTATAGCAAGGATAAGCTGCCTCTCCAGTCGTATCAGCAAGCTGTCCGATACAAGGTTCCACAGCAGCGGTGACAGTACGCCCCCTTGCGGTGTTCCCCTGCACACTTTGGCCTTAACCGTTGTGCTGTTGAGATTTGCTGCTACTTTCCTATGATTTAGCATTTGGGTTATCCAGCCGCCAATCATGGGATGTATTTCTCGTGCTGCTATCGCACGGTTGATTGAGTCATATGACGTATTGTCGAATGCTCCCTCAATATCTAAGAAAGCTCCTAGGGCGATCTCTTTGTTGTTCAGAGATTGTTCGACCCTCTGGGTTATCTCGTGAATCGCTGATTCACAAGATTTACCTGTTTGGTAGGCATACTGGTGTCGATGTAGAGGGTTGACCCGTAATACATTGTCCCTGATATGCGTCCCTGAAGATGTATTTCCTTAATACGAAATGTCCACCTCAGCTTCGGCATATTCTAGACTCTTCTACTCCGTAATGAGGTAATATTTATTTGATGGAGGTTACCCTACCCATATATTGAAAATATTTTCATTATAATGCAGATGCATAAGAGTAATTGCTAATCTAGGCTATACAGAATGCTGAAATTGACAATTCAAAAAACTGTAAATTCTTATCCTGGCCGATGTGCCTATATTCTCCTGTACCTCTTGTTTGTCAGTAAGAATCATGAAAAGTTTGTGCCTCACTCACACTTTCCCAGGAATAATGACTCCTTGAGACCGCGGTATCAGATTCCTTATTGGCACATCTTATTATGGAGTACAGTTTTTCTGTCTCGTCTGTTCGTCAAAGTCTTGTCTGTCAATCTGTCCATTACGAGTAATATATTTTGCATAAGACCAAGATTATGCAGTATCTTCGATCCAATTTTGCTGACTTCTTGTAACCTCATTGTGTTATGCCTTTTTATATTAGTTCTGAGTAGCTTTAGACATAAATAATTTATTTTATTTATGTCATACGTTTTATTGTATTTTTTAGGTATATGTATTTGCCTTTCATATTTTTTTTACTTTTGTAAGAGACTTTACTTGCTGATACTAATAGATGAATATTAAATAAATATATTAAAAGTAACACCATACATGTTCAGAGGCTTCTTGCTCCTCTCGACAGAGGTTTGTTATTGTATGGCCCTCATATCATTCTTTGGTCCAAAATACCTCCTAGGTAATTATTTTTTTCTTTCTGGACATTTTTTCCTAAAACTGGTCACTACTATGACCAAGTCGCCCACAAAGCCTAAGCAATGTATTCTTTCATTGTTTATTCTTATTACTATATAATCTACCAAAACTGACCAGCGTAATTACAATAAAACATTTTTATTGCATTAAGCAATTTTCTTGGGGACAGCCTTGGGTTACTTTTACTATTGCTATAGCAAAAGTAAGTGACTTAAGGAATCCAAGGAACTGATTATCCTTTGTCTTAGACTAGCCTCAATTCAGTTGCAAAGACTAGATGGAATTCTTCTTCGCAAAAGTGGATTGAGGAGTAACGTAGTCGGGACGTTATTAAACGCTCTTTTTATATCAAGAGAATGTTGACAGTGCTATTTCTTTGTCATCAGGTGAACTCAAGAGTAGTTTTTAGGCCATATAGGGCCATTTCTAAAAACCTTATCAACTGATATGCATATTGACGCATAAGTACAAATTGTGTTAGGGCTTTATTCCTCGTATACCTATCTTTACCTAGCTGTTAAGGCAAAACAAAACAAAATTGTTTAAAGTATTATTGGGTAGATCCCATATGAGCTTTTTATAGTTAAAAGCCAGTTAATGAGTTCTAGCTACGCGAACCTTCTATATTAAAATCCAGTCACCAATCTCCTGGATCTGACAACAGCGTCCCTGAAATGCAGAAAAGCAGCGGCAACAATAACACAGATTTTCTGCATTAAATCTACACAAAAGTATGGTAAAATGGTAAATGGCCTGAAAGTTGAACGGCATTAATATATATCCCTCTACATAAAAAGGGATCTAAAGATGAATGTGGCAATTACAAAACCATTAGTTTGATTAGCCATGCCAGTAAAATTCTCTTGCAAATCATACAGAAACGATCAAAGAACTACCGTCTACCTCAGATTCCTCCAGAATAAACAGGATTTATGTCAGATCATGGAACGCAAGATTAACTTATGAACCTACTACAAATTATATAAAAAGTATACGAGTACAACGTATCAACTATGTTTAGTTTCCTTGCCTAAAGCAAAAGCTTTAACACCGTACAATGGGCATGACTATGGAGTATCTTTAGTGAGAGGAGGGTCCCGAAACATCTCATACATATCATAAAAGATCTGTATGATAAGAATATGCCCTACAAATAAAAGATAAATTCCCAATAGATTACAGCGTCAAAAAAGACGTTAGACAAAGCTGCATTCTCTCCATAATTCTCTTCAATATATACGGAAAATGGATTATTAGAAAGGCCCTAAAAAATTGGTGGGAGGGAGCCTCTATTCAGGAAAAAATGTCAAACTTACGATATACGGCGATAATGACACGATAACTCTGACAAAACAAACAAGAACTGTTGGAAATACTTTAACCAGTAAAAGCTCCTAGTTTGGCTTCAGGTCTACGACTGAAGACGACCAAATGCTTTCTGTTCATTGTGGACGGACCTCAGACAATTCCAATGCCACTCCGACTCATCAACGATATAGAAATCAGCGACACTGTCATTTATCTTATAAAATAACTAAAAAGGTAGGCTCCGAACCACAAATCAGAAGAAGGATTGGAATAGCAAAACAAGTTTTGGATAGATTAGTTAAAATCTCAAAAGGCCACAATATCCAGAAAATGACCAATATGATAGTTTCAAAAGCGCGGATATTCTCCATCGTAACTTATGGATTAGAATCTTGGACATTAAACGCAGCATTCCGGATAGAAGCGTTTGAAATAATATGTTACCGCAGGATGTGAAAAATACTTTGGAGAGCTCATAGAACAAATATCTCCATAAAAAGGCTCCTTCCAAGAATACAGAAGTACATATTTAAATATTTCGGCTACGTGAAACGAAAGGACGGGATGGAGAGAATTATGATCCAAGGGAAAGGGGACGGCAAACCAAGGACCTTTCAAATATGTGAATAGCAGATATCATGAGAATCGTAGAGGATCGAGAAACATGGCGAAGGTTGGTCGCAAAACTCGAAATCGAGCAACGATTGAAGAGAGAGAGTTATTATGTATGGTTAAAATCCATTGAGCACCCCTATCAAATAATAAATCAAACGCCTTTATATCTTAGAGGTATACCCCTTGGTATCAAGATTCAGTCCCCCAATGATAATGCTTACTGCGGCCTCGGGTATGTTTCTTTTAAATCCAAAGATTTATTTCAGAGTCACGATATAAAAAAGGTCCGCATATAAAAGGTCTTGATCTTTTTTGAAACTTTGTTCTTCGTTATATTTCAACATAGCAATACAGCGTAAGTCAGCTTTGGTTTAAGTATAGTTTTATTTAGACATAAAGGCTTTTCAAGTATACCGCTTAAACTGTACCCATTGCTGTTGTAAATAGAACGTAAACACCATAAATATGGTAAAAAATTTATTTGATTATATGTATAATATAATTTTATGTTTGGCATTAGCTTTACATATACAGGTTGGAGAATCGATCATTACGCATAGAGAGTTTTTTCAGTTCGTGCACTCCGCGATTCGTCTTGTATGTTGATGTTTTTTAATACGACGTTAGTTGACGTCTGACTTTAATATGTGCAAATGCATTACTGGCAATAAAATTTCGAAAAATATTACACAAAAGTTTCAGGCATTTTTAAAATATATTTTCGAAGCAGGCTTCAGCGTAGAACCCACATAGAATCATAATCTCAAAATGTTTATTATGCTGTGTATTGCATTATGAAAACTAAAGCAGTATTTTAATAAAAATAAAATATAAATTCTGTTACTTATAGAAAAATTTAAACACTATACGAAAGTATAATTAAAACTCTTAAAAATAAACTTAACAAAAATTATTTTTTTAAATCAAAGGCTCAAATAAACCTCCTTCTAAAAGTAAATAATATGTTAAAACCATTTTTGGTAAAATAGATTTGACACGTTTAAACAATTTTCTCTTGCAACTCCTTTAAATTTGTTGGCCTACTAAATTCGTGCTTGTAAATGGTCTGTTTAGTAAAGTAAAGTAGTTTATTGATGCTAGTAACCTTACAGTCTTACACAAGTCACAAAATTAAACCAAGATAAGGTAAGTGTATGCAGAAGTTAAAAATACAGTTCAATAACAATTAAGAGATTAAAAGAAAAAAAATTACCTACCTATAAGCCATTACACAAATTTAAAATAAAATACAAACAAAATCATATAAATATAGGCAAAAAATATATACATATATAAACAAGTACAAAGCTATGACATCTTAACAAGAACATAAATACTGTTGCTTATTATACCTCATTCATTCAGAGGCGTGGTTATAAACTCATCAACAGAATAAAAGTTGTGTTCTAGAAGAGTATCTCTGATGAGTGCTTTGAATTTTTTAAGATATAGCTGGCGAGTAGAACCGCAGATTTACCGAGACAAATTTTGAATTAATTTTTTTTATATATTAATTTTATTTATTAATTATTTTTTTGAATTATTTTTATATAAGACAAAATTTGAAAACAATTTTGTCTCATTAAATCTGTGGTAGAACATGGTAATTTGTTGTAAAGACTAAAGGGCAGTGAATTATTCTTTGATTCATGTAGTTTTAAATAATTGTTGATTAAAATACTATTTAATAATAGTATATAAATACTATTCATTTAAATACTTGTGTTATAAGAATGAAAATCTACGTTTTTTTATAACTATCTTTGTTTTTATGAATTTCAACAAGACAGTTTATAATGTATATACAAGGAAGGGTTAAAATTTTTAATTTTATGTAATAAAAATAAAAGTCATTTAAGGACAAATCTGGAGATCTAGAAGGTCATTTAATATCGCGAGTTCCACTAATAAGACAGTTAAAAACAGTTTTTGTATTGTTTTTACCATAATGGCAAATAATAGCAAGACAACCATCTTGTTGAAAATAGACCGATCCCAGGTTTGAAGCTGAAATGATTTGAAGGGCAGGAAGGCGGTACACCAGATTGATGTGGATCAGGTACTTCGGCACTCTAATAAGTGTTATAGGTAGACGAAGAGTTGCTCTGACGGCTGCTAGGGATGATGGAACTTAAATTGTCATTCTCAGTTGCGTTTGCTTCAAAAGACTTGTGGTTTCATCAGTTTTGGTGATGTGGAAATAACACTGAATGATTAAAAAGACGAGTAGAAGAATGATGTCAATGACCACTGGTAAGATTCACTCTAGTCCGATGGTTAACATTCAGGGTTATCATATAGAACTTTAATGATTTCTCGTTAGGAGATAATGTTGTGGCAGCAGTGGGTGGAAGAGGTGGAGACTAAAAACTACTCTACTATAGAGCCTGAGACATCTAAGCAAACTGTTCCATAAGATTTTACAGTAAAGCATAACGGATTCTCCAAGAGCTCTTTATGTTGGTTATTATGTAAGATATAAGTGCTTTTAAAAACGGACCATTAAGTAAGATTCACGTATCCTGGTATTCCGTGAAACTGCAGCAGTTTCAAACTTATCCAAGATGTCTTGCACGTTTGCGGAGAATTTCATTTTGTATCGCGACACTCGGTTTTCTCCCATGTTTAGTACAGTCCATATAAGTTTTTTTTCATATCCTGGTTGGATAGTACTCGTTGGAAGAGGGACAGTTGGTTATACTCTTGTTTTTGCAGCAACTAAAGGTATTCTTTGGCTTTTAAATTACCTTTATTAAAAAATGATCCTATAATATGGTCGCCCAAAATAATAATTAATATTTGAAGTTAACGAGTACGGAGTTGAAAAATTATGTACTCATTTTCTCGAAACCAATATCAAATTATGGAAGGATTGTGCCAGGAGGAAGGAAGTTCCCAGGTAATGGAGAAGAAGATTCATCTTAAAAGGGAATATTTCGTAAAAAAAACTATTTTTATTTTCTCTTTCTATTATGGTTTTACAAAATTCCATTTTTCACTACTACTCTTGTAATTAAGTAATTTTTGGAATATTTAACCATTTATACCCAAATACCGGTAAGAATTTTATGGTCTATACCCAGTTCTCTCTAACAACTACTTGATCGTATTGGATGCACTTCTAGAGTACTACAATCCATTTCTTCCAGTCGTTCTTGCTCCTCAATAGAAAGTTCTTACACTTTATTGTGGTCTTTATGACCATCTTGAAGATAAAGTATCCATGCACCTCAACATGCTAAACCACATAAAAAAATTGCAAGAAATCGGTTTATTTTCAAATATAGTTTAAAATAAATCCCTACTTAGTACTGCTAAATTGCGCCAGTAAAAAACATTCAATAATTTTTAAAATTCTAAAATACTGCATACAGTCATACAGCAAAATGAGTCGTGCTGATAATATTTTTATTATTCTTTAAAAACTCAAAAGAGCAAATAAGAATACCATCTCAAGCAAATACTTATTTGATGACAGAAGACGACTGCTTATATTTTGGACAATGCGTAATCTTCAATTCTCCAACCTATATAAATTTTACTATAAACGCATGACATATGTTTCACTTATAGCAGACATATATCACTTCCATTTCAATGTTAAATTGTTAATTTAAAGTTAAATGAAATAAAATTGAGCCATTAATCAATAAACTGGATAGTCACCATTAATATATATTAAAAAAATACGTGTGGTATATTTATTATATACCTTTTTTAGGATGGGCTTATTTACAAAAAGATTGCTGATGTTTCCATCACCTGTCACGGGTGGGGATATAAACATTACGACATACTACTATAATTAGGTTGATGTTTTAGTATCATATAAATAAAATAGGACAAATTACGGCAACAATATAATATAGGTAAGGCTAATTTACTAAATCTAATTAAAAAACTACTATTATTTGCAAGGCTAATAAGGCCTACTCTTCTATCGATTGTCACGCGAAAGCGGAAATAATCCATTAATTTCTAAGCCAAGGGAAGGGTTCATGTTTTAAAGTAAATTTTTAGAAAAGGTCAGCTATTTTCAGACAGGAAAAGCCCTAGTTTTATGAGCGGACATTAAATTTTATAACACATTTTGTATTTGATTTAACATTGTAATTAGCCTGGTTAATATACAAATGCGTGTTGTTATAGGTTCACATTTATGCTAAAAATGGTTTAATTAAGAGATTTTCACAAAAAAAATATCTTTAAAAATCTTTTAAAGCATATGTAGGTTCGAATGATGATAAGTTCGAAGACTGGTAACTGGACGATTAAATGAAGGGAAAGTTGTGAATTTTTGTACTTTATAATGCCCCATCAACAAAATTGTAAATTTTCATTAAGTTTTAGAAATACTCTGAAATTGAAACGAAATATAAAAAAAAAATTCGACCATATTTTCAAACCTATCTCAAAATAAATAGCATTTTCTTTAATACTTTTCCCTTTACAAAGTCTTGATATACTATATCCGAAAACACTCTCTAATTAAATAGACTTTCAAATTGGGATACGGTCAATGGTCAGTATTACATTTACATCAGGTACATTATTGGCCCTTTGTACATTTGAAGTAACCCCTGCAATAATTAATACAAGGTTATAAGATAGTTATTCCATACGCTTCTTGTTTGAATTATGCAATTATGACATTATGCTAAACGTCAACCAGTGAACGGCATTACGAAAATCGGTTGTTTTTGTCTTGTTTTTCTTCTTTGGGAACATTTGCCTATTCCTCTAAAACCGCCTGTATAAGTTGTTCTATCTTACAAGGGTTATTTTGACGAGTTCTAATCTCTCCTTTGATCTTATCCCATATATGCTCTATAGGATTAGGATCCGGTGAGCAAGAAAGACTGTAACACTTGCAACTCTGATTGTATGTAAAGGTGCATTATCTTAAAGCATTTATCAGCATACATTAAAAAAATCGCCTAAATCAGCTTGCCAGAGCCTGATATAATCAATATAATAAATCAATATACCTTTGACCTATTAGGGCTTGTCGAATGAGAATTAAAGGAGTTCTTCCACCAATCATAATTCCACCTCAAATTAATGCAGTACCTCCTTTGTATTTCGGGATAGATTTGGCAGCACGGAGTCTAACTTGTTTTCCTCTAGTAGTAGTAGTAGTAGTAGTCGTAAAGGTAAGTGACCTAGAGCTCGGCAAGTAGGCCTAAGGAGTCCCTTTTCCGTATGAAGTCCCCACCCCTACGCCTCCGCTTCCAATGTGCCGTCTTCACTGAGTCACTTTAGTAGCGGCTTGCACGTAGTCCCAGTCCAGACCTTTAAGATCTTCCCGTTGGAGTGTCGTTACTCCGAAAGGTTTCCTTCTCAGACGACTCCACCCATCACAGATACCTAGTATGTGGTATGAAGTTTCCTCCCCGGTATCGCAATTCGGATAGAGCGGGCTTTCTTTTATACCAAGAAGATGTAGATGCCTGTTTAGACAGTTGTGCCCAGTCAGGATTCCCACCAAGTCTTTGATACTCTGTCAAGTCTTTGCTAGCAGTCGCCTTGCTTTAGAGCCGTCATGATCTGGTATCATTTCCTTGGCGGCCTGTCTACATCCTTTTGTCATTCTCCAATTCTTATTTGTTTTTTTTCTCAGGGCCAATTATTAAGTTCTTGGGAGATTTGTTTTTTACTGAGACCGAGACTAAGTTCGGGACCTACGAAAGGGCTGACAGAACCTTGTCTTGCCAGTTCGTCGGCCCACTTATTGCCCTCAATACCCTGGTATCTTGGGTCCCACCTCAGTCTCACTTCCCTGTGAGTCTTTCGAATGCGTTTCTTCATTCTTGGACTAGCGCTAAGCTGCCCCTGGGTTTCTGGATCGCCTTGAAGGCCGCTTGACTATCAGAGTGGGTGCAAATTCCCCGTTATCTTCCAATGCTTCTCCTTTGTTTGCTACTTCAAGTATAGTATAGTCTGGCAAGTGGATCTGAAACAGCGGCAGGAATGTGGGCCAAAATATTCGACGTTGACACGTTTAACCTCAAAACGTAATTGTGCGGGACTTACTTTCTAATAATATGCAATGTAAGATTTTTTACAATCACAAGATATAGAGGGTAAATTCTTAATAATTATAATCTAAATAGTTATTTCATTTTGGCTTTAATACGCAATTGTTTTACCATTAAATATGGTACAATTAAATGTTTGTCCAAAAAATGGATCATGTTTAGTAAATCTGGCAACATTACGTTCCACCTCGCCGCACGTGTTTTTGTTATGAATTATTTCGACAGTTCATTGGACAGCGTATTTGTCACCTGTTTACAATGCTTGCTGCCGTTTCAAAACATTGATTACTATTGAAGGGTGGACAGTGGCGTAGGTTTTATCGTTGATTTTTGGATTCCGTTTATTTTATATGTTATTTATTATTTTGTTTTATTTGTGAAAAAACTGATATTACTGTTGTGTATACCTATAAGTAGGTAGTGTAATTTTAGGTATTTATTAAATTTAGGTAGGTTTGGAGTTTCACTGTTTTATTACTTACATGAAATACCTAATATTTAATTTTTTAGTTTGTTTTATTATTGTCTACATATATACGAATAATAACATTTATTATAATGAATAAGTTCACTGAGGGTAAGGTCCTTCATAGTCAAACGAGGGAAGTGATAGCAAACGTTTACAGGTAAGTTATAATAATTTATTTCAAAAAAAGTGAAATACATTGTGCCTCTTAAAAAAACAGTAGTTTATATTATATTTTATTGTTTTTTGTATACCAACTATGCATTCAAAATGTTGTTATTAGGATTTGCGATGAAGAAGCTGCAAATAATTCGATGAAATTGCCTCTTAAGCGTAAGCTTGATCGCGTTTCCTTTTATACCGGAGTCTCCGTATCATCTGTGAGAAAAATTTACAAGGAAGATGAAGTAAGGCGACAAAATAACCCTGATGAAATGTTAGCCAGTCCAGAGAAAAAACGGCCATGGAAAACTGTCGTCGAAAAAGATGACAGTTTTCATTTTCAAATAGTTAGGCATTGTATCACCAGATTTTACCTGGAATATAAAGTGGTTCCGACAACTAGAAAGTTGTTAAGAAAATTAAAAGAAGAGGCAAATTTTTCTTATTCCAGGGAAACGCTTCGGCTTTTATTAAAGTCAAATGGCTTTTTTTGGCATAAGTGTCAAAATAAGAGGAAAATCTTAATGAAGAGGCCCAATATTCTTTCCTGGAGATACAAATATCTTCGCGAAATACGAAAATATCGTGAAGAAGGCCGAAACATTATTTACTTGGACGAAACTTGGGTGGATAACGATTTGACGTTCAAGAAATGTTGGCAGAGCGATACGGTTACTGGTGTTTTAAAAAATATTAGTTCAACGGGTAAGCATACAATACAAAACAGTGTGTATAAGTTACAGTCATATATTTTTTCACGGACAAGGACCCGTTAAATTTGAAAAATATATATATTTTAAATGATATTTTAGGTCGGCTAATAATTGTTCATGCAGGTTCCGACAAGGGTTTTGTGGACAATGCCTGTTTAATATTTAAAGCCGGATTGGCCACAGGTGATTAACATGGCCAAATGAATAGGGAAAATTTTACTAGATGGTTCACGGAAAAACTTCTCCCAAATATACCTGCCAATTCGGTAATAGTGTTAGACAATGCTCCTTATCATTCGGTGCAGGAGGGTAAAACCCCAACAAAATCCGCTTTAAAAAGAGATATAATCGCCTGGTTAACTAAGAAAGGTAGCTATGACAACTTAATTAAGCCTTTTGAACTGATAAATTTTAAATTTTAAATATATAAATGTACCTACATAATATGTACATACACGGTGAGCTAATGAAAACCAAGGGGCTAAAAATACCAAATAAATTTGTCCCTTGCAGTCTAATATCAATTGGCAAAAAAAATGTTTTTTAAGAAAATGGCTGAAAAAAATGGGGTGGAATAAGGTATATCCTGTATATTATTATGTATTACATATACTATATGTTATAGGTATAAGTCACGATGCAAGTGCCAGAAAATTTGATCTTTTCGATTTGGTTTTACGCCACAAACCACCTGATGACCAAAAAAATTATATAGTAGATCGGATTATAAGAGTCCATGGGCAAACTCCATTAAGAACACCGCCTTATTTATGCGAGTTAAACCCAATGGAATTAGCTTGGGCAAGACTCAAATTTTTAATAAGATGTCGGAATACTACTGGCAATTTTAACATTACAACCTTAAAGGAGGTTACTGAGGATGCTATATCCTCGATTTCCGAAAATGATTGGCAGAAATTTTGCCAGCACGAGTTAAAGGACAACAACCGGCATTTGCTTTTTTAAAAAACAAATTTATTGAGAACAGGGACTAACTTAACTTACAACTAACTTGATTGATAGATAATGACTACATCGATTACTATATTAATTGTTATTGCTCTTGTCTATTACATTATATTTATACGTTCTAAAAATGATGACAATACAAACTAAGCTATTTCTAAATAAAGTATGCAGGGTCGGCATAAGGTGGCGGGTTGGTACCCGTAACTCCTCCCTCCTAAGAAATGAGCCCAGGGGTGAATTATATGACAATATGGCTCGGATTCTGTAGGGTTTCTTCGTCGTCACTGGTCGTGGTGGTGGTTTGGTTGGGATGTTTTCTTTTGGTCTGGATTAATTTTCTTGTCTTTCTTAGCAACAGGAAGGCGGCTACAGTAGTCATCAGGATATACAAGATGATGGTCCATACGCTAACATTTGTTATATGGACAGGTCCTTGGCTGGTTTCTTCCATTTTCTTGGCTTGGATGTCCATCATGGTTTGAATGTTCTTAAGTTCATCGAAGTTTAAGCTATTGAGTTCAAAGGGCTGTAAATCAATAGCATTAGGGTGAACATTTAAGTCTAAGGTCAGCTTGGGTAATTCAATGTTGTGAAAATGGGTGTTTGTATCGTGGAAACTTCTAATCTGGAAGTCCTGAATTTGTATGGTGCAGCTAGGGTTTAACTCAAGGACAAGGGTGCCTTGGATTGGAATATTTTCTTTATTATGGCCACATTGTTGGACAGCTACGGTTTTTTGGAGTGAAACAATTATCCATTTTTCTTGTTCCAGCTTCTGGATTTTCAAAGACTTGACCTCGGTTTGAATGGCTCGACAATTTGAGGGATGTTTTGAATACATCATCATTTGTACTTCACATGGCGGATCCTCGGATACGCTCAGAGGGCTGTTTTCTTTGCAAAGGTAGATTTCTGTAGCTACCTCTTGACATTTGGCATTGAACAGTACATATGAGTGTTCATTTAGGATAAGGTATTGACTTTGAGGGATAATTATTTGGTAAATGGAATTTAAGGGTACGGGCAAAGGGTAGAGGTGATATAGTACATAATTTGCAAGTTCAACTATAGGTACCTCTATTATAAAGAATATTTTGTTTTCCTTTGTATAACCCTTAATTTCGACAATTTTTTCGAATAGTAAAATGTTCTCTAAAGTTGCTGCAAATGGTAACTTAGTTTTACTTAAGTTAGGGCCAATTAATTTTATTTCATTTAGAAGTTCTTTTGGGTCGATTATAGAGCTGTGAAATATATTTAATTTCGAGAATGTAATCGCTATTTCGATGTTATCCAAGATATCGTATATATTTTGATACGCATTTATCACTTGAGAGACAAGTATTTCACTTAAAAAGAAAGAGTATGTATTTGTATTGTTCAAATTCATTTGTTTACCCACCAATTCTAGTTTTTTTACACGATTTTCTAAAATACGTTGATTATGTGACAAATTTTTGCTTATGCTTTCGAAATGTTCGACAGATTTTTTAGATATGGTTATTTGCTCTTTTATAAACGTTTTTTGCGAATTTTGGTTATTAGAGATTTCCAAAATAGCTTTGTCATATTTTTCAGCATCTTCTTGTGCGAGATTACCAGTTATGGTTTTTATAATGGAACCTAAGCCGTTAATAAGTCCACGTTTGTTTCGGTTGTTAAATAAGGGATTTAGTTGTTCAATTTGTAAGTTTACTTTAGCACTTAACGAATTGACTAGATTATAAGAGTTTAAAAAGGAGTTATTGTCAAAGAATTTATGAATTGATTCTTTTAGTTTTTTAAAAGTCTGTTCTAGGTATTTGGTTTCTTGGATTATGTCACTTACGTCAAAAATTTGTACAAAAGACCAATAGTCTGCTGTGTTTTGGGCATTGCCGAGTTTAAGTGGTAGTAGTCCAGGGTTCTGGTTGAGGTTATGAAACTGGGGAAGGGCTAGTTCTCTTCCAACGAGGGTGAAGATTCTGTAACAACAGGGGGTTTTCTTAATTCCTTAACGTGAATTGTTGTTACCTTTTTAGATTGTTTATTTTTGACTTTAACTTTATTATGTTGTAGTAGTTGTAGTATTTCGTAGGGGCCTTTAAACTTATTGTCTTTTTTGTTTCTAGTGTTGTTAACTATATAAACAGTTTGACCTATTTTAAATTGTGTTTGTTCTGGTCCGGCAGTGTTATGCTTTTCTACGATTTTTCTTTTTGTTTGATCGATGTTTTCTGTCACTTTTTGGTAAATGTGTTTGACTTTTTCCTTGTGATTGTTAACGTAATCATTATAGAATGTGGGTTCTATAATATCGCAGGGATCTCTACAATTAGTATGTCCAAGTGTTAGTTCAAAGGGAGTAAACTTTGTTGTCGAGTGTATAGAATTATTATAGGCAATTATTGCGTAATTCATTAAAGAAGTTACATTATCTGATTTATGTTTGTGTCTAAGAATTCGCAGGTGTTCAATTAGAGTCGAGTGGAATCTTTCAACAGGTGAATTAGATTCATGATGGAGTGGTGTAGTAAAATGTATTTTGATTTTGTGAGCTTTTAGTAATTCTTGTACAGTTTCATTCTTAAATTCGGAACCATTGTCCATTATAATTTTTTGGGGGATGCCATAAAATGAAAAATATTTTATTAGGGCATTAGAAATTTCGATAGCAGTTTTTCCAAAAATTGGAATTGCTTGTCCTAATTTTGTAAAGGGGTCAATTAATGTTAGGAAGTCTTGATTGTCGAATTTAAATACGTCAATGTGAATTAACTCAAAAGGTTTGCCTACTGTTTCGGTTAGAACCAGGGGAACATAAGGTTTTGTTCTGGAATATTTAGTGAGTTGACATGTTTCGCAATCATTAATATAGTTTGTAACATCTGTTTTCATGGAGGGCCAATAGTAATTTCTTTTAAGGTGTTCTAGAGTTTCGTTAATTCCTCTATGATTACATTTGCCTTTATGTTGGTGTTTTATTAACAATATTTTATGGTCGTATTCTCGTATGTTAGTGACTATTTTTGTACACTTAATTAGTTTCAGTCCAGAGCTATAGAAATTTTTTAAATACACTCTGTTAAAATCTAAATAAAGTGAGTCGTCATAAAAATATAGATAAAATGTTTTATTTCCCGTGGTGTAGGTTTTTAGTAAATCAAATATTAGTTGGTCGTTTGATTTAGGGATTTTTACTAAAAGAAGTTTTAGATGTTCGAACTTATCGTGTATAACATCAAGTTTGTTTATGGAATGTCTAGAGATGATCATTTGGTGTGGTTTGTTATTTATTATGTCATCTAGTATTTTAATTCCTTCACTAAGATTATCAGGGTCACTGCATGAATGCGGTGTTGCCAAAGTTGGGGTATTGTCTATGACTTCTAAATTCGTGTTATTGTTAGCTGGTCTTATTAAAATATCTTGCAATATTTTAATTTTTGGGGACTTTCGTTGTTCGTTTTCATTAAGGTTTATGGTCGGGTTGGAGTTATAGTTGGTGCTTGTCGATGGTTGCGGGTTAAAGTATTGCGATTCAGGTGGATAAGGGCGGGAATAAATTGTATCATGATTTTCGAGAGGATTTTCAGCCATATTACGCAAAAAATCTAAAATGTCATTGTTGACTTCGCCTGGATTGTTAATGATGCTTTCGTTTTCTAAAGCGTTTATTTGAATTCTGGAAAGGGCATCGGCATTGGTGTTTTGAGTACCTTTTATATAGATTATTTCGTAATCAAACTCTTCAAGCTTGAGGCGCCATCTGATAAGTTTACTATTTGGTTCTTTTAAACTAAAAAGCCAAACAAGAGGACGATGGTCGCTATAAATTTTAAATTTCTTTCCATAGAGATAAGGGCGGAAGTATTTACATGCCCAAACTATTGCTAAAAGTTCTTTCTCAATAGTAGAATATCTGGATTCACTATCATTAAGTGTGCGGCTGGCATAAGCTACAGGTTTGTCATTTGGGACGTTGCCTTGTGAAAGAACGGCTCCTATTGCAAAATTACTTGCATCGGTGGTAAGGATGAATGTTTTTTCGAAATCGGGGTACTGAAGGATAGGGGCATTAATTAGCAGTTGTTTACAATGCTCGAAAGATCGGATAAATTCAGGAGAATGAACTACTTTTGAATCTTTTTTTAAGCAAGCTGTCATGGGCTTAGTTATTTTTGCAAAGTCTTTGATAAAACGTCTGTAATAGCCTAGAAGACCCAAAAAGGCTTTTATTTCTTTTGGACTTTTGGGAATTGGAAATTTCTGGATAGCAGATATTTTATCTGGATTTGGTTTGACTCCATTGGATGTAACGACATGTCCGAGATATTGGACTTCTTTCCTGAGAAACTCGCATTTGTCCAGTTGAACTTTAAAATTCGATTCACGAAGTCGTGAAAAAACTTGTTTTAGACGAGAAAGATGTTCTTCAAGGGATGTGCTAAATATTATTATGTCATCGAGATAAACTACGCAGATTTCATTTTGGAGGCCACGAAGGATGTTATCCATCACTCTCTGAAAGGTGGAGGGTGCGTTTTTAAGACCGAATGGCATTCGACAAAACTCAAAATGTCCAGACTCAGTAGAAAAAGCGGTTTTAGAAATATCATGAGGATCCATCTCGATTTGGTGGAAACCATTGGCGAGATCTAAAGTGGAAAAATACTGACTTCGACCAAGTTTGTCCAGAATATCGGCAATATTGGGAAGGGGGTATTTATCTCCTACAGTGCGCTCGTTTAATCGCCTGAAATCTATAACGACTCTCCATTTGCGTTTGCCAGAAGAATCAAGCTTTTTTGGAACGATCCATATTGGACTGGACCAGGGAGAAACTGAATTTCGAATAATTCCTTGATCTAGCATTTTAGAAACTTGTTCCTTGACTTCTTTTTTGTGAATCTCGGGGTAGCGGTAAGTTTTAGTGAAAATGGGGCTTTCGTCTGTTAAATTTATTTTGTGTTGAATTTGGTTTGTAAAAGTTAATGGGATTTTGTCACAATAAAATATGTCTCTAAAATTAAAGCATAATTTTCTGAGCTTTTCTTTTTCTTCTTTATTACAGTGTTGTAAGCGTAAATTTTTCAGATTTTCTTTTAATAAATTGTCATGTTCGATGGTAAGAGTTTGTTCACTTTCCATTTTTTGACAAAAATTTACGTCTAAAGAATTTATTGGTTCAACGTTAAATGATTTATTTATGTTGATTTTGACGGGGGTCTCGTTAGAATTAGTGACCATAGTATAAGCGTAAAAGTTAGAAATGTTTACTAATGCTTTTGGAATTTCTACTCCATTTTCGAAATTTATGTAATCAAAAATTCCTAAACCAGATTCAATAGTCACAGGTAGTTTAATAACTTCTTGCGATCTTGGTGAAATGATTATAGAAAAGTTTTGAAAAAAATTGTCGGAATTATTATTGGTTATTTCTTTAGAGTTTTCGAAAATTATTGGAATGTCAGAGTTTTGTGTAGAAAGTTTACTATTTTTTAGGTCAATTTTAGCGTTTAGTTGTTTTAATAGATCAGTACCAATCAAACCATCATATTTTTGAGAGAAGCTAAATAAATAAAATTTGTGTGAGCCACGGGTGTTAAATATTTTAAAAATAGGGATGTTCATCGTGAAAGGAATTAGCGTGTGCCGTCTGTATATTAAATATCTCATTTGAAATGTGATTCTTGAAACATTTGTATGCTAGTTGCGGACTCATCAAACTTCTCGAGCTTCCAGTGTCGATTAAAAAATAAGCTTGTATTTCTGGGATGTAAACGTACGGTAAATCTGATCTGATATTGTTAAGGTATATTATGTTACGGGTTCGTGGTTTGTGATTTCGTGAAAATTTTGCTGTTCAGTTGTATTGTAGGGTTCATCGGAATTATGAGGTAGATGACTTTGATCGTGTGATGAACTATTATGAGGTTCATCGTATTGAGTTTCTGGGAATGCACCAGTTAATTGTGCATGTGGCGACAAAATTTCACTGTGATAATCAGAATAATTGTAATTTAAATTAATATAGGGGTCATTGGAATAATTATCAGGATCGTAGTAATTATTTTCTGAATATTCGGGGTAGGCGGATTCCAAATTATTATGGATAATAGTGTTGCCAGAACTTGTATCCATAGGCTCAGGTTGATTTCTTCGAATAATAGAACTTGCTCGGGGATTAAAATTATTTGGTCTACTTGGGGGTAGAAAGGGTTGTCTAAAAGTAGAGCTATTACTACTTCTAAAAAGGTGGGGCTGTGAAATAGAGTCAGTACGAGATCTATTTTGGAAGTTATTGCCTAGATGAACAGGGCCTTGAGGAAAATTTGAACGATTCAAATTTTGGGGAATTGATCCAATACCTTGTGGTACATTAGATCTGAAAATATTTTGAGGTAATGGGGTCGGTTGAAGAGCATTTCTATATGGAAAATTAGAGGTTGGAATATTCGTATATGGTCGTTGTTGGGGTTGATGCCTGGAAGAATGTGGGAAATTTCGAGGTGGTAAGGGTGGTAAAGTAAGCGGTCTTGAATAGTTTTGTTGAAAATTCTTGCCTTGAGAAAAATAAAGAAAGTTCTCTTCTTCTACGACTAAAGAAATTGCTTTTTCCAAAGTGTCAGGGTTTCTTAGCCTAACAACAAGTTGGATTTGGTAAGGTAATCCATTTAAAAATGTTTTAAGGGCAAAATCTTCGTAGTGTGCTAACTTAATTCTACGTTCATTTTCATCTGCAACGGAAGTATTGAGTTTTGAAAATAAGAGTGAATGAGCATCTTGCACTCTCATACCAAATTGAACAGGATTTTCATTTCTACGTATTTTTAATAAAATTAAATCTTGTATCAAACATTCAATACTACGCTGATCTGAAAAAGCTATTAAAAGTGCGTCTTTAATTAATAACCATGAGTTTAAATCTGAGTTAGAGCATATGAGATCGGCTGCACGACCTCTCAGTTTCATTAAAATTGTATCAATTAAAGCTAAATTTATCGGATTATTTAAATTAGTGGCATCTTGAAAGTTTTGAAGTACATGCTCACAAGCAGTGATAAATCTATTGAGTTGTCTTGGATTGCCATCAAAAGTAGGGATATTGTCAGCTTGATATCTTAACATACCAATATCTATTTGACTCATTTTCTTTTTTTCGATAGTAATTGAAGGTAAAGGTCTTAGTTCTTCGTGAGAAACGGTTTGCAAAAAATTTATGAACTCGTTGAGTTCTCTTATTTCATGCTCAGACATAAAAGAAATTCAAAAATACAGTAAAATTTACAATTATTAACTGTAAAAATTGTAAATATAAAGGTTATAAAAAGGTAAAGCGTCTTTTTATAAAGAAATAAAAATAAATGGTAAAAACTTCAATTAAAATTCACTCAAATAAAATAAAATACACCTTGGTAAATATTAAAATATACCAAAATACTCGAAAATAAATGCAAATATATATCACCAAAAGGATTTAAAAATAATGGTAAGGAAAAATGTTCACTTACAGTAAGGTTCTTGCCAAAATTTCCATTTGTCTCTTAGCCTAATTTCCTAAAGGAATCGATTTTTGTATTCCCAGGACCTAAACTATAGCTGTTCTCAATCCGGTGCTGAACGGGTGGTTGCTTCAATTGGATCGCTGCAGGTACTTCCGACGATTCTTGTTCTTTGAAGGTTTCTGCAGATCTTCTTTTAGCTTCCAGGGATTGTAGCGGTCTTCAAACCGTAGAAACGGACCCAAATATGGCGATTTTTGTCCAATATTGGAAAGACCGAACTACCGACTGCGCCAGTTAAAGGACAACAACCGGCATTTGCTTTTTTAAAAAACAAATTTATTGAGAACAGGGACTAACTTAACTTACAACTAACTTGATTGATAGATAATGACTACATCGATTACTATATTAATTGTTATTGCTCTTGTCTATTACATTATATTTATACGTTCTAAAAATGATGACAATACAAACTAAGCTATTTCTAAATAAAGTATGCAGGGTCGGCATAAGGTGGCGGGTTGGTACCCGTAACTCACGTCAGAACTGTGGAGGATAAATTTTGGAAAACTGACCAAATCATGGAAGAAATCGAGCCCCTTGTCATCACAGTAGGAACTGAGGACAGTGACACTAATGGCAGTAGTAGTGAAGACGATAGTGAATACGAGGCTGAAGGTAAAGAAAACGAGCTCGCTTATTTCACCAGTGAAAATAAAAACATGTTTAAGTGAAGTGTGTGAGACTTAAAAAAAAACAATAATATAAATAACAGTAAACGAAAAATTAGGTAAGTTATTTACCTTATATTTTTATCAAATTACCTTACTTTTTCGGAAATACCAAAAAGAGTGAAAATTTCGCAAAAAAAAACATAAAAATTCCCGTTCCTAGTTTAACCGAACTTTTATCATTGCCAAAACGCTTATGCTGTTCGTTTTTTATAATCTATACCAAGTGGCTCATTTTAGTCGACGTTTGACTTTTGCTTTGTTTTTTTTAATGACCTTCAAAATACACGTACTATTGCAGTGACGTGGCCCCCTGTGACCTTAGCAACTTTTGTTTAAACTTTGTTTTTAAATTCGGCTTAGCAACAGAGATATTTGCGTGCGACCCTATATACAGGGTGTTCCACAATCAACGTCATAGGCTATAACTTTTTTATTTTTAAGGATATTTTTTTTAAATATATTTTTAATAGCTATAGGATCACTACCCAAAATTACTTAAAAAAACTACCCCCGACAAATTAATTTTTGGGGGATGTATTTGTTGGGGGTAGTTTTTTTAAGTAATTTTGGGTAGTGGTCCTATAGCTATTAATTTTTTTTTTAAATTTTTATAGTTAAAAATAAAAAAGTTATAGCCTGTGACGTTGATTGTGGGACACCCTGTATACCAAAAAAAAGAACTTATTTCTAAAACCATAAAACATACAAATGAATAATTAATTAGGAAAATTTATTTTGATAAATTTTAAAATTATTCTCCTTAAATCGAATTTAAATAGTTTCACATAATACCACACGCCACTGTTCATTTTATGAATGAAGTCGGTCATGTTGTCTCCACTACTGCATTCCCCTTACCTCAGGCCGAAGTGTTGCAGATCCGTCTGCCACACTGTATTTACTTCCGCTTGGAAAACTGTGGTGTGTTTCCCTAGCGGAAAGGATTCCTCCGTGTTCGTTTCCACCCTGTACACTATTTCGATCTGCTTTTAAAAATGCGCATACATCGGTCATCAGATAATCAGATCGTAGGCTGTTTCTGCTTTCATCCGAAAATAAGACATTTGTTTAATTTTTAACAGTCCAATCGAAATATCAATTTAAACGGCGCGTTTTATTTTTCCTTGGAAGCTCTTAACCTCATAATGTCTTCTGCTGAATAATTTCTGAGCTCTAACTCTTCTTCTGATAGTTTCAAGAGAAACATAAATGCCTGTTACTTGTAAAAGTTGCATATGCAGCTCTAGATGAGATCATATATTCGAGCTATTTGAGCTAAAAAGCGATTCTGTCCTTCGGTAGTGGCTCTTCCATGACTTTTCGGACTATTCTTTATTCTTCCCTGTTCCAAAAACCTTAAATAGGTTTTGAAGCAATTCTCACCACTCCTCTGACCTACCAAGCCCTGTTCTGCCAGAGCAATAATTCTTAACCTCTTCACTTCTAATAATCCCAGGTATAACATATAATATTTAACATATAATATTTATCTAAATGTGCGAAAATAAAGAACTTATAAACTCAGTGCGACTTGCAAGTAAAATAGTAAAATCGATACTGCCAGGACAAATAAAATCAATTATTTTGTTAGTATCCCTATTCGTTTTAGTAAATACATGTACTCTTTTATCGCTTATATAAAAAAATATTTCATATTGTAACGGCATTCGAAGCGTCGAGAATATCAGCTGATTCCCCGTCATTCCAGAATGATGCAAGTGGCACGTATCCGGAAGGTCAGCGAATCCTCCGGAATCATAGTCAGCCGAGTATATAAGGAGCCGTGTCGCAGCTGGTAGGAAGTTATCAGTTCAGTGCAGTGCAATTCGGAATATTGTCGTGGGATTTAACGGCCATAAATAGTAGTAAACAAATACGGTAAAAATAAATATTTCTAGTAGTCGTAAGTGATCGTGTTTAGTAATGTAAATGTGTTGACCATTTTTGGTAAAATCGAGTGAACTGGACGTCAACCAACTAGACATTGGTAAAAATAAATAATAGTGAACTAAAATAAATCAGACTAAAGTATGTAAAAATGCCAAAACTATTCAGATTGCTGAGCTGAAAAGAGCACTGGATGAAAAGGTCTGCATTCGGACAAGAAATAAAGTGGACTTACGGGAGCGGCTTCATAACGCATTACTTGAAATAGGCTGACCCGGACAATTTTGTTTTTGTTGCTGCAAGCAATATCGGTTAAATGTTGCAAAGTTTGGAAGCTAAATTACTGATTAATTCTAAAAGATGATCTAAAAAAAGAATTGCTGGCATGGCACGGAAGATGGTTTAAATAAAAAATTACTAGAAAATTCCGCTAACCTGGAAGAGAAGTTGCAAGAAAATTCTGCCGACCTGGAAGATAAATTGCTCAAAAATACTGCAAAATTAAAAGAAAACTCCGTCACACTCACCAATTTAAAAACTGAGCGAAAACACTGAAAATCTTTTTAATCGTTAGATGAGCTAATATCCATGTTGCCAAATTTTCAAAAAAAAATCATTTTCCGTTCTTCATAAGCGTCTACCTTACAAGACGCTTACAACAATCATCAATTGCATCAATCACCCTGTATAACATCCTGTATAAATACGAACTAAGTATTTTTAAAATTACCTCCAGTTTCCTGTTAGTTTTATCCGGAGAAACTTTCAAAGACGTTGTGAGCTCTCCAATTACGACATCCTTATGGTCCGATACTTGACTCAACGTCTGTATTCGCTTCTGAAGCAGAATGTTCTTTACCCCAGTTTTCTGTTGCACTTCAAGAATTGCTTTCACAAACCGGTCATGGAGCTCATCCCTTTCTTCTTGTAACTGTGAACAAAATATTTACGTATTAGAGCATAAACCTTAACTGCTTTAATAACATAGAATAAAAATAGTGTCAGTTATAACTAAAATGCAATTAAAATATGCTTATTTATGGAATCAGAAAACGAAAGAAATAAAATAACTTAAGATATATTTTTTATGGATGGTTTAATTTCTTTACTTTTAAAATCAAATATTATTTTGAATGTGCTTAATTGTTAGACAAGGGATGAATTATTCCTTTTTTCAATTATCCTCCACCCAATGTTTTAACAGCTTTCTTATAGCAATGGAAAGTGAATTTCATGAATTTTTAATTTGACAGTAAAATAAGAGAAAACCATAAAGTGATCGAAAAAATATGTTTAAAGAAGACCCTTTGGCATTTTCATGTGGTTTCTGATATTCATGAATTGCCATGATGATAAAATAATTTTTGTTTACCTGAAGAGGTAATAAGAAACGTTAACCCTTCAAAGAAGAATTAATGATTTCCCTCACTAGATACAGCTTTTGATAAAGGAATACATATTCTTCATTCTGCGATCAGTGTGAAAATGTTTATTCTCAGTACTTGTTTAGGAATGAGTATTTTTGTCGCTATCTAAAAGTCATACTTCAAAACATGAATTAAGATCTTCGAATCTGAAAAGGAAACTTTTTAAACAAAAAATTACGTTTTTACTTTTATGCAGTGGCGTCATCTAACAGTCATGCTATAAAACATAAATTAATATAACAAAACAAATATTTAAAAGCCTAAAGGGAAACTAGATTAATGGCCGTAAAAAAGTATAGTCTATATTATGTGAGGAATTAAGCATTGTACACTAGTAGAGCCGTTACTGTCCGCTAACAGCTTTTGCATCAACATGGTTCTAGTTTGATAAACCTTCTTGCTTCATAACTTCGTCATTAAAAACTGCGATAGTGGAATACGTACAGTGCTAGCGGTACTTGAATGTTCTTAGGCGTTTCACACGATAAATCATAGACTTCTATCAGTTAAACTCTTAACTACGAAGTCTGAAATTTTGGGTTTTCTAAAGAATTAGTTTGTTTGACTAATTTATACTTATCTTATGGATATTAAAAAGTTCGCTACCAAAATAAATGTGTCTGAGAAGCTTGAGATACTATCTTATGTTCCACAAGGGTTCATATTGGATCCCATCCTTTTTATACTTTATATTGCTGATATTTTATCGTAAATCAATAATTTTCATGTGATTGATTATGCTAACACATAGCTATATATTTCTGTTAATTCCACAAATTATAAGTGTAAGCCTCCCTTAATCCTTTTGTAAAATTGGGTTTACACCATACTTGTTTGCACATATTTATAGGAAAAAAATTCTTATTTTAACTCCAACAATACGCTCTTGAAACACTTGTACCAAATTTTCTAACACCCTATATATGTGCGCCACGTCCAATGAAAGTTCATATCTTTAATAAAAATTCATATCTTTGGCTGTATGGATAGTGAAACGATAAAATTTGGCATGTCATCTTTTAATATATTGAGTTTTTTTGCCAACACCACCGAAGAGAGCGGTACCGAGTTGAAGTCAAAAATAAGTAAAATTTCCTTTTACGATGAGATCTCAAATTTAAAGGCTGTAATTGAAATCTTCAGGATATACCATCATATCTGTATACTTTTTGGGCGAGATCCGTATACAGGGTGAGTTATTATAAGCGAACAAAAGTGAGATTACTTTGAAACTGACATTTATTTCACTAGATTAAAATATACATTTTTATATCTATTTAACTAATTGTAACTTATTCTATTTAATAATAGGTCTTTAAAACTAGGCGACCTAAAAACTAATACTAATAATATGTACAAACATAATACTAATATTAATATTGGCTGCCGCTACTCCTGGGTCAGCCTGTTGTTGTGGTTAATGAACGGGAGCGGTTTCTTCCCCCCTTTAACCAGATTTTTAGCGAGGCGGAACAGCTCCGAAGGATATTCAATATTTTTTTCAATATCATCGAGTTTTTGCTCCCACTTCTCGGAGTTTAAGTCTTCGAGAAGTGCTTGCACTCGTCGATTCGCACGGTAAAACTGTTGTTTTACGAACGGGTCGCCAGACTTATAGCTAGTTTTCTTAGCCGGTTACGCCGTCTAATTTCCTCTCTGATATCGTCTGGGATATGAGTTTTATTGAAATTCCTTGGGAGCTCTCTCTTAGCTGATGATAAAGCTTCAGAGATATTATGCGTCAACCTGTCTATGGCGTTTTCGAGGAAGGGGGGGTCGTTGAAAGGGGGGACTGGTGGGCAAGATTGGAGGTGATTTCTATAAGAAAGTTTGTGAAGAATCTGGGACTAGTGGGGGCGGGGTTGTTTGCGAGGTGACCTAATTCCATGTAGATGGGATGGTGATCGGACGAAAGTTCATGCAAAACACGGACTTGTGTGGGCATGGGAATATTTCTGAAGAAGAAATTGTCGAGTATTTCTGGAGCACCATTTGTCGAGACGTGAGTGGGTTCTTGGGGAGGCCATACATTGAATGGAATGGCTTCCGCCATTTCCTGTATGATGAGACCCTTTCGATTTTGGCGCCTGCATCCGCAATCAAGGTGCTTGGCGTTCAAGTCGCCTCCTACCAAGATAGGGGTGTCAGGGGAGAAGAGGTTTGCCATTTGAACCCGGGTTACTTCCCTAGTGGGGCGTGAGTAGACGGAGCCTATCAGTATAGGGCCGCTACTCATTTGAACCGTAACAAAAGTGGATTCGAGAGTTGGGTCAGGGTTTGGCGAGTGGAAGTGGTGGACTGATTTTTTGATGGCTATTAGAGTCCCACCACCTCTCTCATCTAGCCTGTCATTCCTTATGACATTATAATTAGCTAGGGAGAAACGGTGTTGGGGCTTTAAGAACGCCTCTTGAATCAGGAGAACATCGAGGCCGTGATCTTCGAGAAATCTTTGTATTTCCGCCTTTTTTCTGCCAATACTATTAATATTGACAGAGGCGATTTTTAACAGCGAAGGTTGGAAACGAGGGGTGTTAGCCATTAAACGGTTTGAGGAGCAGGGGAGAATGACTGCATCAGCTGTAGGAACTGCTGTTGCATGTTTGTCATGAATGCGGTGAACATTTCATGTTTAGTGGGAGACGAACCTGTTAAGGGGGTGGGCGCGGTAGGTGGCGCCGGGGTGGGAGCAAGTGCAGGAGCAGCGAGCTTGGCATTGTTTTGTTGTCCCCACTTGAAGTTGGAAACGGTAGGGACTGTCGCTGCCGCGCGGGTTTTAGTGATTTGTTTAGGATTTCTGGGACATCCTTGATACGAAGCAGTATGGACACCGCCACAATTGGCGCATGTCGGAGGGATAGCGAGCGGTTTTTCGCAATCCTGCGATAAATGGTCTTTGCCGCATTTCACGCATTTGGGATGCGCGTTGCAGCGAGATTGACCGTGACCAAATAGTTGGCAGCGGTGGCATTGGGTGCTGCGTGTTTTAGCTCGTTGAGCCTCAACTCGTATCACCACGGCACCGAGGGCACGGAGTTGGAAGATTTCCTTTTCTTCCCTGGGGAGTACAACTAGAACCATTGGGACTGGTTTCCTGTCGGCGTTATACCAACGAGAGACGGAGAAGGGGTGAAAACCTTTGGATTTTAGTTCCTCATCTATTCTAGAGGTTAACCATTGCTCAGGGACTCCACGGAGGACGACATAGATTCTTTTCTCTTCAGGAAGAGCAAAAGAATGGAATTGTTCCTTGTGATTTTCAAGGAAAGACTGGGTTTTTCTATAATCCTCAATGGATTGGGGATGAATTTTGATGCCGTCCCTTTGGTTTACGGCGTGACCGATATTAATTTTGAGTTGGCTTAGAGAGGCTGTTATCTGATCAAATCTGGATTTATCTCTGATAACAATAGGAGGGATCCTCTCTCTTTTTGGGGCTTGAGGGGCGGGTTGGGGTGGAGGCTGGCTTCTGAAGCCAGGTTTCGGGGTGCCTGCTGATTTGGCAAGGGTGGGATTGGATGGGCCGATAAGGGTTGGGACACTTGTCGTGTCGGTTTTTTGTTGAGAGGGGGCAGAGTTTCTTCTTTTGGAGGAGACGACGATGAAGTCGTCGTCATCCTCTTTGAGGGAGCCGGAGTAGGAGCGGGTTCGGTTTCCATTGTGGAAACGGTTGTGATTTCAGGTTGGGCAGGGGTTGCAATGATAACAGGGGTAGAAATGGGGGCGGATACAGGGGCAATAGTCGATAATTCTACTTCTACTATTTGATCGGAATTTTCGGACTTACCGGATTTGATGACGAGGCGTCGCAGCTCCCTGATTTCTTCAGTGAGATGGGCTATTGTCTCCTGTAGTCTGGCCTCTCTTTCGGCTGCTTCGGCTTTTTGCTGAGCCTCTCTCTCTTTCGCTTCGGCTTTTAGCCTGGCTTCACGCTCAGCCGCTTGGGCTGCTTGCCGATCTAGGCATTCTTGGAAGTGAACGGTCATCCGCTCTTGGGCTGCAATGTTGGCCTGCAGTAGGGAAGCTCTGTCATAATCCATCTCGCGACGGTTATGACAGGGTCTTTCCTCTGGATTGAGTGGTGATCTGCTGCGGTCTGACTCGTCACCGCTGCTAGACATGATCTAGTGTGAATACACTTGGTAGCACATTCATAAACGCTACACTACACTTTCACTTTTACACTTTTGGAGCACTTTAGCATACACTCGAGAAACGCTCGATTTAAATCGGGACGCGACGCGTCGAAAGGACCTAGGCGCACACCAGAGGTCTAACTCTGGCGAAAGTCACGTCGGAACTGACAAAAGTGAGTAAAAAAAAAATAAAATGCTTTAGCGGCTAAACTGTAATTTAAATAAAAAAGGTGCTTGAGCGAAAATGCTTCGTTTTATAGTAGAAATGACATATTTGGAGCTTTTTTTTTTAATTTTTCTGGCATTTTTAGTTGTTTGTAATTTTCCGCCAAACTGTAGTTATTTCGGAAAAAAAAATTATCATAAAATAGCTTCATCTTTTGTCTTCTAAAGGCCATATAACCGAAATTTTTGTGAACCATACAGGGCGAGCAATAATAAATTTTTCCCATAAAGGTCCGAAAAATATAAAATATAAAATTATATTTGATTTAAAAACTTTTTAAAAGTGGCAATCGGTCAGTGGAATTTTGTTACCCCCCCGGACTCGACTATCATGGTCCAATAAGTAAGTGATCCAGCACACAATGTAAAATGCATACGGACGCGTTCTGAATCGATCATATGGCCTGATAACGTTGTCAAGTAAATGGCGGCTGTTGCTAAATTTGGCCGGGACCGACTTTTTAATTTCGAAAATTAGAGGCTTAAAATGGGTTGAACTGATCGGGAAATAGTAGTGACCATATTCGAAAACTTTGAATTTTCCGAATATGAGCATATTTTTTAACAAATCGTCTTTATTAAGTCGATTAAAGAAAATTCGCCGCGTTTTGTTTTTTACATATTTTTATACTTTGAAGGGCAATGGGTGGAATAAGGATCAAGAGGTGACTCTGAATATGAATTGAACCTAGTTCGTTTTGTACAGAATAATGAGTGGAAGTAGTATGGTAGCATGTGACTATGTTTGTAATAATACGGATTATTTTATTAATAATATGGCGGTAATTTTAAACGGGTTTGAAACTACCTTTTGGTTAAATATATATTTGTATTATATAGAGGGTATTGATATTTAAGAACATTTATGAGGATAACAAAAGTATAATAATAGAATTATACAATATTAATATTATTGTTGTAATAACATATAGAGAGTTTTAAAGTTTAAGGGCATTTTTAAATAAATTCAGATTTATACTTTTTTTAAGATAAAATTAATTAACTTCCAAAATTCTGAATTTTAGGGTAACGTGACCATCATAACTTCTTTGCTATTCGTCCGATTTGCTTGAAATTTGATATTTGGGGTTGATTTAGGATGCAATTATTAAGTTTTGACAGATGTTTGATACACGTGACATTCATAACTCTTCCGCTATTGATCCGATTGGGTTGAAATTTGGTATTTAAAGTTTATTTAGGAAGCAATTAATAAATTTTAAAAGATATTTAACATATTGAATTTAAAAGTAACGTGACTTCCATAATTCTTTTGCTATTGATCCGATTGAGTTGAAATTTGGTATTTGTGGTTTATTTAGAATCCAATTAATAAATTATGACTGATGTTTGACATATAGCATATTATATTGACATACAATGCCACTATATAAATACATTAAGGTTCTTTAAGGCATGATATCCCAACAACTGGTCCTCTCTTTCCTTATCATATAAGCGTTGTTCCCGCTCCCCCGACTCACCAGACTTAAGTACACCTGATAATTTTAGTATTTTTTTAAGAATGCCTTTATGGCTCTTCACAGACAAGACCTAAACGTTCCAAACTGGTCCCCACGGACCAATTGTTTAAACATATGAGTTACTTTTTAGGTGAATATGAATAAATGTACTATACCGGTATGGAAACGAAAGTGCCGACCATCAAAAATGATATTGTGAGTTAAAGCATTTGCAATAGTCACCTATTGCAGATGGAATTTGCGACGAAAAATTATTTAGAGATTAATGAAAAGATCTAAGGATATTTAATCATGCCTTTTTGTGCTAATAATGCGATCAGTGAAGGTAGCTCATAAAAAATAGTCAACTATGTTTGCAGTATGAGCAGGCCAACCGTCTTGATGGTACCAAATTTTATTCAAAACTAATATTTAGCAGCAGAAGAGTAGGAATAATTTTTTCCCTAAGAGATTAAAGTTTTTTTTTCTAGGTTGCTATCAATAAAACAAGGACCGATAATCGAGTTTCCTGAAATGCCGGCCCATACATTAATCCTTTTAGGATACTGCGTTTTAATTGCATTTCTATTGAGTAAGCCTATTTCAACCGATCGATAATGATAATCAAGTAGGAAAAGGGATGATTCATCAATAAATAATTTTATTATCTATGATTTATTTTCTATGAGTGTTTCATCGCTTTTCGCATGTTCCAGAATAACTTCATAAAATACCATCCGGTTTTGTTTGTTCTATTAAAAACATACTTGGATTACTTTCAACTTGTAATATTTTGTTACGCTTTAAAATATTCCTATTCTGTTATAAAAAATGTATTCAGGGCTGAATATCAAATAGTCCTTCAAAAATTTGTGTACAATTACAGGGAAAGTTAACGTCGGCGAAACTATAAACAGGAATTTCGTGAATTTGCCTTTCTTGCTGTATTGGTCTATGGGATTTGTCTATGAACAGGTTGTTCTATTCTATAGGCGCATTTATGATATTCCGTTTTAAACATCCATATTTTTCAAACTTATAAAACTGGGGCGATTTTCAAAACAAAATGCAAATCTGGCAATTATTTCCAGTACGGAACTAGCTGAGCAGCATCCTCTAATAATTTAAAAACATGGAAAATTACTCCGGGAGAGTATATGCAAATTTGTAGCAGGGATTAAACACATGTATGTTCTAAGATCGGCGCAAAATATTTTTCCTACATAATTCCTGCCGCATGCACAGGTTGCCATAAATTATTCTGACTAAAAAAATGAGAAAAATAAATAGGTGTTTTGAAAATTACCTTTGCAAATCGTAATTGTAGTGCATCATTGGACCATCTGAGGTCTTCCAAGTCCTTAGTTGTTTCATTTAATTTGGCCTTGGTATTCTATATAAGAAATAGAGTATTAAACATACGCTTCCCTTATTTATTAAAGATGTTCATATAAATAAAGATATTTTTTTATTAATCTTACCGCCAAAGAGATTTTGTCTTTCTCATAATTCTGTAGTTGTCGTTTAAATTCTTTAACATCCGCTAGTGCTTGCTTCAATGGATTAACCAATTTCTTATTTTCAGAAGTTAGGTCTGCCACCTGTTTGCTCATACGCTCGTTTTGTTTCCGTAACACCTCCATTTGGTCCTAAAATCGAAAATTTTATGCAATATTTAAATCAAAACAAGTGTTAAAGACATATATAGATATAATATACATATGGACAAATAAAAAATCTATACCCCGATTTTCTGGCTTTAAGATAAAAATCTGGCGCACAGATTCGTCGATTTCTGATCCTAGAGGATTGAAACAGCTTTTTCGCTATTTTATCCTCCATTTAGGTTTAAAATATAGGTAAGGAATATTACCATACCTTATTTTGAAGAATTGGTCGATCTGAAATTGACTCTATATTTCAAGAAAATTGCCATCAATAATATTAAAACGAATGAGCTTAAATATCTACTTGTTAAACATTGTCAAGCTAGTAGCATACGAGCATATCTCAGATTTCAAATAATCCGTTATCGTAAAAAATTTCAAGTAAAGTCAGATCAGGCGACCTGGGTGGCCAGACATGTTTCTTTTTTTTATTTTAGATATAACAATAATTTTAAAAATAGAAGTTTCTGCACAGATATTAAAACTACTGAATGTTTAGTTTTTTTGGAATATTCTGCAAATAAGTACTAAAGCTGATTACAAACTTAAACTGCTTTGTTTTGCCCTAAAGATGTCAATAAATAGAATTATGAGTCTGCTAGCACGACTCTTCTTCTGATTTTTTATTTGCTAACTCTTCTAAAGATCTTAAATTATTCTCACATCAAAATTCCTCCGGTTCATATACTACAGACAACATCAGAGAAGTTGGTTTAGAAATATCGATATAACAGTCTTTTTGAAAGAAGCCAGGGATATACGAATTAACATAGCGAATGTTATTTTTGTACTTTAATAATTACTTGGATTTCGAGATACCTCATCTGGATACCAAGCTATACACGGTATAACAAGTCAAGAGAAAATTAATCAATTCTCAGTATCAGCTGTAGACGATTAGAAATCTGATTCAATTTAGCTGTCACAAATTATGAACTACGAAAGAGTTCTGGGCTTAATTAAGTAAAAATAATGAATATTATAACTGGGCGCAAGAAAAAGGGAATTGGGATATGCACGTTATCAACTGAATTTGCAGAGATTTGCATGGCTTAATAATTTACTAGTTTAGATCATAAATAACAGTGAATGAGAACAGGTCATTAGGGAAGCACAATACATTTAAATAAGATCAAGGTAAAAGAAGATTCCGATTTTCGAAAAAAAATTACATAAAAGCTATTTAAATATCTTTAAGGAATATATAGGTCTGGCCATCTCACATCTTGGATGCGGAAATCAGTGTAATAATTCACAATTAAAAAAAATAAGCCACATGTTAATAAGAGAAGCATAGCCAGGGGCGGATCCAGGTTGGATAGAAGATAAAATAAACGTCAATTTTCCTGGCAAGTGGGAATTAAAAACGTGTTACCTTCTCTGCGCAAAATGAAGTGTTAGAAACAAAATATCTTTTCAGTCAAATATTTTGATTTAATATTTTTTTACCTATAATTAAATATTCTACAACAATCGATATAGTATACTGTTAGCGACTCAATATAATTTAAATCTCCCGCAAAACCATCGCATTTCGTAGTTTCCGCTCCCGACGAGACAATCAGAGCCATCTAGGACTAAAGCCGAATATAATTGGGAGAAAACAACATCACTTTTTTCAGTAAAAAGAATAGGAGAAGTCTGAAATAGCATCAATTTATACGGCCAATAGCGACATCTTCTATTGAATAGCAATACCACGAAGAATGTTCTAGCTGGAAAGGAAAGGCAGTGATAGCAAGTATGAGACAAGGACGGAAATAGAGTCGAGAGTCGGGTATTTTCTACTTATTTCGGGAGCAGGAATATTTGAATATATAAAGGTGGCTACACACATAACTGCAAGCTTGACAAGCTTGCATGAACAGACTTTTTGTACAAGCATGCATAATTTTCCTTCGCCGCCACACGGTACATGCATGCTTTAACAAGCTTCAGTTTATGCCGCGAAAATGTCTGATTCAGACGATACCTTGCTTGCTTTGGCCGCTTTTTACCTTATCCGTAGGAAGAAAATGCGAAAAAAGAAACGTGATGTATGGTGTAAAGGTTACTGAAAAGACGAACCTATTCCCATATTAATTTACTGTCTGAATTAAGGATATATCCGCGTGATTGGCATAATTATTCAGAATGAGTGAAACTTACCTGAAGCTTTTGTTACTTGTAAAACCTTTAATTAACTCTTTCAGGGGCAACAAATTTAAAATTTTTATTCTTTATTTGGGCACAGATTTTTTTTTCTTATTATGTTTATTTTTCTGTAAACTATAACTTAAGAACATAAATAATACTAGTAACTTTGTTTATTTTTTATTTTTACTTATTATTTTGTACATAAATGTGAAAAAACAACTGGTGCTATATATGTACCACTGCCCCGTTCTTATTTATTTCTATGAAAGTCTTGAAAACATGTTTTATTTTTAGTTAAGCAGAGAGGCACGTTGCAAACGCTGCAAACCCATTCCGTTCTGACTTGGTTCTTTTTGGTGCTACAGTTAGCACATCGACGTCGAGTACCACGTTCAGGTTGATGTGTCGAACCTTCAAATCGGACTTCTTCGGAAACATATGGTTTATTTTTCTTTATAGCAATAGTTTCAAAACTTGAAGCAGATCTTTTTCTAGCCACCAGAGCTTCTGCTACAAGTCCTTTTATTATACTTCGTCGGAAATCTTTCATAGAAAGAGGTGGAAGCTGCAGTCCCTTATATAATACAAAAGCATTAACAACTGCAGCGTCCAGAAAAAAAAAGAAAATTCGATGCCACCATTTATGACTTTTTCGATCTATTTTGTAGTAAGACAAATTTTGGTCGAACTTGTCAACAAAATTCATATTTGCATTGTAGTCAGCAAGTGCCTTTGGACAGGGTACTTTGGTAATTGATCCATCCCTTTCTTTCCGGTTCACTTCAAGCATATCACGTGGATCGTGGAAGTTGGACAAAAGAAAAACGGAACGCTTATCCTTCCATTTAATGACCGATAAATCACTATTGCTCGTAAACCACTCCATTTCACCTCTTTTCATGTTCTTATCAGCTTTAAAATTCGGTATATGTCGCCTAGAAGAATTAACAGTGCCGCAGGCATGTATATTTATATTCTTTAGATCTTCCATAAGTTCTACCCCGTTAAAAAAATTGTCAAAGTAGACAAGGTGGTTTTTATTTTCTAGCCCTTCACATAGCTGTTTGACAACTCTTGACCCTAAGTTCTTCTCGGCATTACCACTTGGCTTTCCTGTATAAATATCAAATTTTAGACAATATCCGTTTTTATCTGCCAGTACCCACACTTTATACCCTCTTTTAGTGGGCTTCTTTGGCATATATTGTTTGAGGGAGCTTCTCCGTTTAAATTTTATCATAGATTCATCTATGGCAACTTCACGACTTGGCAGCATGCATTTGCCAAAAGCCTCTGCCATAGAAATCAACAATGGCCTTACTTTATATAGTTTGTCGTAATTTGCTTCCCCTTTTTTTGCCATCAGTGAATTGTCGTTCAAGTGAAAGTTACCAAGCAGCCAACTAAAACGCTTCACTGACATTAGATTACTTACATAAGAGTCATGAAGATCTGGCGCACTGGACCAATGGTCCCTATAACTCGGAAGGCGCTTTATGCCCATAAGTAAATTCAACCCCAAAAATGTTTTTATTTCGCGAACATCGGTTGGTTTATGCTTGCTAAACTTTTGTTGAGCATACAAATTTGTTTCAAAAACCATATCTTTTATGAAATTCTCAGAAAAAACAGCTGAAACAGTTTGCACGGAGTTGGATCTATCATATTCGTCACGCAATCAGCTAAACCAGACTGAGCAGCAAAATCTGGAGGTGAAGCAGGAGTTTCCACATTAGACCAAATTGGAGGTTTTCTGCCAGCAGGTGTGGCAAATGCAGCTGTTTGAATTTTTCTAGCAATTGTTATCAAAGGCAAATCATCTTCAGAGTCACTACTTGAATATATTAGCACATTATTTCCGATGGTTTGATTGCTTCCGTGTCGCTTTCTTCTTCGCCCTTGTTACTGGCTAATGATTCGCTATCAGAAGGAATTTCTTCAGCGACTGCATGATTTTGTTCTATTTCTAAATAAATATTCTCTATTTCAGCGAATAGATCATCTTGCGTCATGTTAACCAACTTAAATGGCAAGTCGGACATGTTGGAACCTGAAAATAAAAAAAAGCTGTCGCAAAAAATAAAAAACCTAATGTGTGCGGTGGTACGCATAGAGTACCAGACAGATATCAAATATTACAGGATTTTTTCAAATAAATATTCAGTCTCCATCATAAGAAAATAGCTTTATAATATAATTACAACGCAAATATACAAATATACTTACTTTTTTAGTCTTTCTCTCACTCACAGTTAGTTTACACTCTTGACAACTTAATTATAACCTTAATTTATTTTTCAGGCAGTGGCTCTATGTCCGGCGCCGTTACCGCAAGGCGCACTTCTTTATAAGGACGTAAACAACTTATTTCTAATGGTGGTTCATAAACTAAACCACTGCTCCATTCGTAAATAAATTTTATACCAGTGGTGCTAAATATGTACCACCGCCTAACTAGAGCATGCATTAAGGTGGTACATTTTGTACACCAGGGCCCTTGAAAGAGTTAAAAAGCAAGATACGATTATGAGACAAGCTATAACTCCCCACGAAAGATTAACAGCAACATTACGATTTCTCGCAACCGGAGGGAGCTAGAGAGCTAAGATCTTAAATATTCAACTATAATTTCACCACAAGCTCTGAGTTATATAATTCCTGAAACGTGCCAAGCTATCTACGAGGTGCTGAAAAGAGATTTTTTGAAGGTAAGTAAAATCCTTGTTGTTTTTAAGTAATTTATTACAAAAGTTATAATTCCTAGTAGGTACAAAACAGGAAAATAATTGTCAAAAACAAAATATTAAAAATTTAGTTTGCGAAATTTTAATAATACGAAGATAAGTACTGAAGGAAACTATCGCTTTCCTCACTTAAAGCAGATTGCAACTGAAAATGTGTTGATCCAGGCTGCTTGAAAAAACCAATCGTTATTATTATTATTATTATTAATATCCTGACGAGATAAAGAAACATTCTTGGGCTCACTGTTACCAGATTGACAAATAGAATGTGTCTGAGTCAACTGACCCATTTCAGCTATAAATAATGTCTCATTAATTATTTTTTCTGCTATCAATCTTTGAGTGTTATCTGGTATATCTCGTAATCTCGTATCTATCTTCTTTCGGCTTAGATTTCTCAAAATGTTGTTCAATTGTTTCTAGCATAGCGTCACATTTGTCTCCACCTCTCTTAGTAGGTCTAGTAGAAGGCATTGTTTTCGGAGTTGATTGAACAGATGAAGTGGATGTGTCTTGTGCTGTTGAAGTAGTTGCTTCATTTCCTTGGCAAGATTCTTCTGAATCTTCTGTAAATCGAGTTGGTTGTTCTTAATTTTTTTCCTGAAAATGATAATAATAACAATAAAAATAGTTATTTATTCATGACAATTATATATCCTATTAGATATTTACATGTTACATGTTATATTTAGATAAAAATTGTAATCTAATAATGAGTGCCTATATTTCTTTTCAGTTTCCACAAAATGAAAATGACTGGATCACAATAGCGAGGGATTTTGAAAGAGGTGGAATTTTCCACATTGCCTTGGCAGCCTAGATGGGAAATATATCGAGATTGTTCCTCCAGCTAGAAGTGGTTCATTTCTTTTTAATTATAAACATAGACATAGCATGGTGCTACTTGCTCTTGCAGATGCAAACTGCAGAATAATTTTTTTTGATTTTGGTACGAATGGCAGAGTATCAGACGGGGGCATTCTTCAGAAAACAGATTTTTTTAGGAGACTACAAAGTAATTCACTCAACATACCAAGAGAAGTAGAAGTAACTCACAGTTCACGTATACTACCCTGCAGATGATGGTTTTTCTTTAAGGCCTGACATGTTAAAACCATTTGTACAGAGCGATTTAAACTGCATGGAAAAAATTTTTTTTTACTACCGATTATCTACGAGCACGACGAATTATAGAAAACGTATTTGGGATTTAGACAGCGCGTTTTCGAATTTTTCATACAGCCATCAATTTAGAATTAGAGCATATTGATGAAATAATTAAAGCAACTTGTGCTCTGCATAATTATTTAATGTCAATTGTACGTGAAACCTACGGTCCTTCTGACTCTTTCCACTCTGAAAACATTGAAAATGGTACGGCACGTGTTGGATTAACACCAGATAATTCCAAAAACAAAAATATACGTGAAATTAGGTTATATATTTTACTTTTTGTGTAAATTAATAAAAATAATTAGCTAAAAATCGAAAAGTTGTTTTTTGGAATGTAGAACCTTATAATTCCCAAGAAATTTGTGTTTATATTATAAACATGTATATAATAAACTTACCTCCGTATCATTCAAATTGGACGTAGAAATTCTTGGAGTCTCTTGACCTGCCAAAAAGCTAAATAAGTGGTAGTACCATGGTGTAGGTTCATATAAGTCATCTGTGCCACTGCCGCGGTCGGAGTGATGAGATGCGTCAACTTTTTTCTTTTCTCTCCTATAATTCGTTCTGAAGGCATTTACCTTTTTAATAACGGCATCCTTATCGGCTTGGCTGTCAATTAATTTATACTTATTAAGTAAGATTTTGTATGCTGCATCCTTCTTCGTCCTATCATGATATTCTGGTGATTTAATTCGCCAAAGACACGGCAGATTTTCGTATGTTCGAATAAAATCTTCCAATAATTCTCGATTGCTCCTTTTCAAATCGCTGGACATGATGATGGCAACGCCGACCGACGTAGAGCCATTCACGGTCACGGACTGACTAAATTGTTTGTACAAGCCGAATACATTACTAGCGTCTGCCGCCTGGAAATCACTGTGCCTCTGCAGTCAGATGTGTGGTGCTACGTTGCCGCTATTCATATTAGAATACCGGCTGCTTATGTTGCGCTCCGGCAGTTCTGAGAGATATTTTTTAAGATGGTAGTTGGTTACAAATAAAATAGCTTTGTGTTCAATGGAGGATTCTTTTATTAATTATTTTTTTAAAGGTTATATCGCTACGTACAGGGTACAGTAATAGGACATTATGTACCTATTTAAGTACCTATACCTAATATTATTTTGTTAATGTTAAATAAATGTTATTAATGTTAAATAGTTGTCCTTCCTTATATACTAAAATGGGTGACATTTAACATTAGTGCAATTGGAATTACATTACAAAATTCATTAATATAATGAGAATAACCTAATTTAAGTCATTTCCAAAAAGAAAAAATGAGGACTTTTAATTTTTTATTATAATATTAATGATTTTAATCTGGAACTATTTTTCGACGCGTAGTAATAATGTCAGTGTGTTGGGATTTTCTATTGGTTATAGTGACATTAGTGACAAGCGAAGCGCAAAAATGTTTTGTTCATTCTAACGGGTTTGAATGAACAAAATTCGAAAGGGCGCGCCTGGGTTGGAGTGAGACTTGATTTTAGAATTGGATCTCAAAACGGATATCGACCGTGGGTTGGAGCCTCCCATCGGTTGGGTTAGTGTCTTTTGAGCCGCGTACCGGGAATATTAACTTTATTTATTACTTTTTTTCGTTTTCACGCAAAAAACTTAATTTTTCCGTATTTTTTTCCTTTAAAAAATAAAAATACTATACAATGCCTCTCCTCTTTAAAGTTTCTTTAAAAAACGTTTACTTTTGATTGCACTAATATTAAATAGACCCCTAAAATAAGTTAAGAATTGATAAAGGTACCTACTACGATTTCAATGAACTCATAATGTAATAAAATCACATGCCATTATTTTATTAAAGCATTCCTGAGATAAATGTGTTGAACATTGTGCTTGCTATGACTAGGAAACTGTGCAGGATTCTAAAAATGGTAAAAACATATTGCACTTTTCTGAATGTAACCATTAACCTTTGAATTGCTAATTTTTAGGATTCATAAACATTTTGATATTTTATTCAATAAATACCTAGGTTTTTTTTATATGCGTAAAAAACGTAAGATAAGAAAATGCGATTTGTTTATTCTTGATCTGCAAATAGATAATAGATTTAGCTGAATATTACAGACTGAAGAGCATTAATGCATTAAAATAGTAATAATGTAAGATTTGGAATTTTTAAAATATCGCTTTTGAGAAATATGTTTAAATTAGCAATTATTTCAAAAATATTTCAAATTAGAAAGAAAATAATTTTCTAATGATCTAAACACCATCAATAGAAGGAATAAAGGCACCAATCCAAAATAAAACCATAGTATAGGTAACTAAATTTTATTATTAAAAAACAAAGAAAAAGATAAACTTATTTATGTAGCGAAGAGTTACCAGAAGTAGGACCCAATAATGAAATGAAACCAATTTCTTACAAAAAAATGCCGACGTTTCGATCTTATCCTTATATTTAGAACATCTTCAAATGTGGCTGGAAATAACACAATACATGCATAATTTAAATGGATATACATGTAAACCAATCACTTAATTAATGATATTTGTTCGTTTATATCAAAATAAACAAGCAAATACAAAATTGCTAAACATTGAGCCTGCTAGTCTGCGAACGAGCACATGCATGCATAACGGCTCACCCAGAATGCGTTTTAATCATAAAATATGATATCTTTGATGAAAACGGCAACATTGACTATGATCTGCCGCGAGAGTGAGCGCCGGCGGCACAAGGAACGGTGGTTCCGCAGACGCTAGTAATACATTCAGTACACAGGTACTGTTTCGCTTGCGTACGCATGGCTTGTCCAAGCTTGCATGATTTAAATTCAATTAATCTTCAAGTGGCTTGCACAATTAAAATGCTTGCGCAAAATTTTACTACAGATGCTATAGTTTGCTTGTACAAAAAGATTGTTCATGCATGCTTGTCAAGCTTGCAGTTGTGTGTGTAGCCACCTTAAGCGGGATCGTGAGGCAGAGCAAGCCAATTCAGTTCGACGAGACAACGAATACAATTCAATTTAGTTTGGAGTTTAATACGAGCGAATATTTCATTCGCCATAGAGTCTTATTTACTGTGCAACAATTGAAGACTGAAAATTTTTCTCTGTCAAATGGATATCAGAAAATTCTTTAAAATAGGTGAGTCAAAACAAAATAAAACCTAATATGATTATTTGATTTCTTTGTTAAACAACAAAGTTAACGAAATTTAAATATCGCAATTTTACTTTTACTGATAGAAAGTCCGAAGTAATGATATTTAAAAGTGATGTTATTATAGGTATCTTGATCTTTATTTTCCGTATTTTTGTCCTATGCCTAAACATCGTAAGAGTAATTTTGTGTATTCATTTTTTAGGGACAACACGCGCAAAAAGAAAAAAAAGGTCGGGAAAGTAGCAATGGAAGCGAAAGCGCTTAAAACTCTCTGTAATGTCAAAAACTCATGTAATGCCAAGATCATCGCATGCTAACATTGGACAAGCATCACATTCTTCAGCAAAACCTGTAAATATATCTGTTGCCGACTATTCTTCTCCATCGACGTCCCAAAAAACTTATGACATCAACGTCGATCCTGAAATTATAGTGGACGGTGGCTATCAATAAAATGATCTGGCTTGTTATGTTGAGTTGGTTACCCAGCTATCGATTGAAAAGAAGAAGGAGTTGTTACAAAATCCTTGGATCCCGCCCAGAAATTACGATTTTGAAAGTGATGGAAGCCATTTGAAAAGAATATTTAATCATTTAATTGGTTGGATCAATATGCACCATGGCTAGTATATTCCAAGCGACTAAAAGGTGCTCTTTGTAAGCATTGTGCTTTGTTCCCTCCGCCCATCAGCACTGTGAGAAGAATTTTGGGATCATTTATGGTCAGGCCATATATAAAGTTCAAAAATATGCATGAAGACTGCCAAAAGCATGCAACGATCGACCTTCACCTAACTACGATAAATGCTGCAAAAAATATTCTTGAAAATGTTCCTGTAGACATCCAACTGCAAAGTGGATACCAAAAAGCAATCGATGAAAACAGGCAAACACTATCATCAATTATTTCTTGTATATACTATATTTGCGGTACACATGATATGCTCCTTAGGGAAAAACAAACAGATGAGAGTGTTTTATTAGATTTATTGAAGTTGAGAATCAACTCAGGGAACAACAAATTAAAGAGTCACCTGGAAAAGTGCCGTCGCAATGCAATGAATTGATAAATTTATGTGGCGAAGTTATTAAGGAGAGTATAATAAGTGAGGTTCAGAAGACCATGACTTACGTATTCTTGCCTGCTGATGAAACAGCAGACCTAGCTGGGAAAGAACAGCTATCAATAGTCGTGCGATTCTACGACAAAAGCAAAAGGAGAATCAAAAAAATTTGTAGGGTTCGTTAAACTAAAAGCACAAGATTCTTCAGCAATTGCCGAAGCGATTGACAATTTCTTGATTAGTTCTAACCTCCCAACCGAAGATTGCGTATGGTTTGGATTCGATGGCTGTTCTACAATGGCAGGGCAAGAGGGCGGCGTACAAGCCATTTTGAGAAAAAAATATCCTCGTGCTTTATTTATCTCTTCATTGTTTAAGTCAAAAACTTAACCTTGTTGTGAATGATGTGAACGCAGTGCCAGAAATTAGAAATACTGCCGCCACTGTAAAGGATGTTATAAAGTTTTTCAGAGAATCGACTACACGTCAAAACTACGATCCAAACCTATTACGATTGAAAAATATAAATCAATCAGAAAGTTTTCTCAAAATTTCCCAGAGCTTGTGAAATCTCTAGAAACGTTATCCGTAGAATAAAATTATGCCATCAGAAAATCTGCATATCGGTTGCATTCAGCCGTTCCAAAAACAATGTTTATTATTGCTCTACAAACAATAGCCAAATATTCAGCAGTTTTAGAACGAGTAGTTAGCGTACTGCAAGCTAAATCGATCGACATGATCTCGGTGAGGAAATACATAAAAAATATTAAGGACATTTTGAGAAATGACCGCGAGTTTCCTCATAGAATAAGTAATAAAATGATTTAAAAAGCGCGAGCTGTTGCAATGGATTTAAACATAGAAATTTCGTTTTTCGTCTTGCTCACAAGCAAACATGTAGAAGTAATCTGCCATCAGACAATGATAACGAATATTAGCAGCTTTCACTGATAATACCATACAATTATTCACTCATTTCATCATTGAATATTCGATTTTCCCAAGAAAATACTCTGGCGTTTGCTTTAAGTAAGCTACATCCCTTGTATATGACCAAGACCAAAACCAGAATTACAGACTTATACAAGAACGCAGAATCATTCCAAGAATTTTATAACCTGGATATTACCGGAGAACTGAGCCTTTGGCATAATTTATGGGTAAAGAAGGCTTTATCAGATCAGATCAATTAAGGGACATAGAAGTAGTTGATCTGTTCAATGAAACCAAAATTTTATACCCTGCTGTCAGAAAGGCATTGATTATTTTAAGCACTATCCCATGCACCACGGAGACCGTAGAACCGTCCTTCAGTACGACCTTCAGTACGCTGCGAAGAGTTAAAACGTGGCTTAGAGGCACCATGGGTTAAGAAAGGCTTACAGGTTTATGTCTGATAAGCGTACATCGCAATTCTTTAAAAGAAAGCAGTGAGTTTATTGAAAAGACTGTTATAGACAAATTTTCGGCAAATCCGAGAAGATTATTATTAAATTAATATACATATATATGAGTATAATGAATATTATATATATAATATTTTGTTTTGTGCCAATCAAACTAATTAATAAAAGTCAATTTTCATGATTTTTTGTTTTAATATACCCGACCGAAACAGGTTTAAGCTGTGTCCCCCCCCCCTAGCTGAAATCCTGGGTACGCCCTTGAGTATAGCATTTCTCCTTTTACCCCTCTGCTAACTAGAGTTTGATTCAAATGGCTGTCTGTTACTAGGTTGCCCTCATCACTATATAAATAAAATAGATGTAGATTTTAAGATAATAAGTATCTAAATTGAGAAGGGCTCACTTGAGAAGAAGAAGAAGACGAAGAAGTAATAATCTTTTTGAAAATATTTATCTTTGATGTCACTGAAAATTTTACAAAACTTGATCAGCTATAAGGATCAAGTTTATCCTTATTCAGTTTCTGAACCACGTCTTTCTTAATTTTGATACCACTTCCACCAAAATTAAATTTGATGTTGCAAAACCTAAACGGGTACAATTTAAGCTTTATTAATAAATCTTGCATACTAAAATAATGCATAAATTCCCCTTGATATAAATAATATTTTTAAAGTCGTATTTTTTACAGCTCGATAAGTATTCGAGCAATAATTATGTTATCAATGAAAATTATAGCAACAATTATTTTAATTTATAGCGAAATTAGAGTTACATAGTACTCGATGACATCTTTCCAATAAAAGTCAAAGAACTCAAGTTATAAATAATGTAAAATCTCTAGCTTGCATTGTATCTCCTCAATTCCGGACCTAGACTGGTTATCTAAGCGTTTCTTAAAATTTCCGTTTTAAAGTAGAAATTACCACAACGTTGACTTCTCCTGGATACTTATCAAGAACATAATAAATTTTTAAAACATCTGTTTATTTTAAATCAGATAAGGAGACCGATCTGTAAGCTAAACGTGCGTACACAAATCAACGATAACTAGTTTCAGAAAGTAGCTACATTGACGCTGTTTGTTAAAAGTGTACCTTACTCTGATTGACCCGACTCACCTTGTGACAGTGGTCTCGGACGGTGTCTTTAATAATTTGTAGTGTAATGGGCAGCCTGATAAACCGTTGTGACCCACCGAGGATAATCAGAGGCTAATAGCCTTGGAAAAACAAATGAGACTCTGCAACAGTAAGTAGTAATTACAAGTCACGTAAAGTCAAGATTCAGAGCGAGGGGTATAATTCTGACCTACAGCGCGGAGGTGGCTACTTTGCAAATCCAGTTATCGTTTAATTCTGCGTACGCGTCACCTCATTTGGCAACCAGTGTCCTTATCTCCAGTCTCCTTATTTTAAATTGAAACAGGATGGATGGTTGATATTAAAAACCCTGAAAGAAAGAAAAGGTGAGAGGATTACGGTATCTTCAAAATACAGGGATTTAAAGAAAGGATTACTTCTTTCCTACCAGTTTTAGAAAAAGAAGAGGTTATCCTAATTAAAGGAAGAGCACTTGGTTAGCTCTCTAGAATTTTTAGTACCTTAGTTCGAATATTCTGCCTATTGATACCGTGAAATAGGAGTGAACTTAAAATTTCTAATACCGACTTGTCTAGTATCAAATCTTAATTCAAGGAGGTAAATGAAGATGTGCATCTGCCCAAATTTGATGTTTTATTAACTAAATGATAGGTATAAATTTGACTCGTCGACTGAGAATTGGTCTGCGGAGTAATATTAAACTGAGACAAAGTGCATGAATCTTGTACCTTACATGGTAAATTACAAGATTGAACCTATTTGTAGTGTGGAGAATTGAAATCTGGTCAGAGCTATCACAGTTGGGTTAGAATAGTTTGTATTTAAATGGAAACCATGAAATTGCACAGCAAACAACATGCATGTACAGGGTACAATTCGAGGGTGACTATTGGGATCTCGGAAATCGTAAGAGTTACGGGATTAGTTAAGTAGAGGCAAAGTTGCGCAATTTAGGGCTTAATAAAATGAAGTTTAAAACATTGTAAAATTCCGGATACTTCCAGAGATATCCAAAAAAAACGAAATTTGTCAAAATCGTTTTTACCTTCCACCGACTTTATTGAAAGAGATATCGGAAAACTAAAAACAGTTTTTTATTGCCACTTTTTATGCTCTATAACATGACGCAAAAAAAAATCCGACGTTTCGTTTTTTTTTCGATCATCATCAACTTTATTTTTTCTTATGGGCGCCATATTGGATTTTCTCATTTTTAAAAAGTATATTTAATTGCCTTTAAAATGAGGTATCGCACTTGCACGTCCGATTACTTCTTCTAGTACTTCCCATAAGAACTCAATGGGATTTGTTAACAAGTTTATCTGGGAAATTATCATCAACTCTGTTTTATATATGAACCAAAGTTATGAAATACCCTGTATTTAATTGATTCATTTTCATTGAATTGGTTTAAAAAAAACTATATCAAATACAGAGTATTTTATAGCTTCAGTTTATATAAAATCAATTTATTTGGAAATCCCATTGATATATCTTTCTCTCTTGCACTCATGGAGTTCTTATGAGAAGTACTAAAAGGAGTAATCGGACATGCAAGAGCGATACAAAATTTTAAAGGCAACTAAAAATACTTTTTAAAAATGAGAAAATCCAATATGGAACCATAAGAAAAAATAAAGTTGATGATGATCGAAAAAAAACGAAACGTCAGATTATTTTTTTTTGCGTCATGTTATAGGACATAAAAAGTGGCAATGAAAAACTGTTTTTTGTTTTCCGATGTTTCTTTAAATAAAGTCGGTAGAAGGTAAAAAAGATTTTGACAAATTTCGATTTTTTTCGGATAACTCCCGAAGTAACGGGAATGTTAAAATTTTTTAAACGTCATTTCATTAAGCTCCAAATTGCGCGATTTTGCCTCTATTTAACCGACCCTGTAACTCTTACGGTTTCCGAGATTCCAATGGTCACCCTCGAATTTGAGACACTCTGTATATAATGCTCGTAGGTGATGGGACTAGCGATCTAAAAATAGGTCTGCGCACAAAATACAGGATACAAATTTATGAGCCTCTTTACTAAAATTACTTTACTTTTCATCTTCTAATATCAGGGAAAGCCAATTCAAGTAATATTCTTTTTTTTTAATCAATGCCATCTACCGGTTGTCACATGTATATTTTGATTAAGGCCAGAAAATAGAGATACTTAAAAGAAGTTTATGAATATTTATAAAATTATTTGTGTTAATATAAAAACAGCAGTTCTAATCCTTATTAAAACTAATTTATTTTATGAACTCTTCTGGTTATCTTAAAAGGACGTCTAAAAATATTTCAACCTAGGTTTAATGTCAATGTAACACTTACCTTAAGGCTGCTAATTAACGCTAAATTATTTAACGTAATATCATTATAATAATTTTTCATTTCGTTGAAAGCCTGATCATGATGCTTTTTTAATGCGGTGATTTGATTATTTTTCCTTTCTTCGACCTCTGAGATTTCCATGCTGAAATATTAAAAGATATTGAATGTAATGCTTGAAATGTATGTCTATTTGAATTTGAAAAGGCAATAGGAATAATAACTTAACAGGATGCTCTCAGAAAATAACAGAAAAAAATGGGTTTAAAGAGGTCCGGTATCATAACTTATCAGTACACGTTAAAAGTCTTAAAAGAAAAACTAACACTGATCACTAATAAGTCGTTATTATTGTTCATATAGAAAATTTTTTCGTGATATTTTGTTGGGTCGGACTTAATTTAATTATTTTATTAGTTAGCAGATTACGACACAAAGCATATATGTGAAAGCAAAGTCATTACAAACGTTTAACAAATTTATATAATACAGAAACAATAAATTTATATATTGTTTCTGGAGTCGCTTATAGGCAATCTTCTGATCTGCCGTTATAAGCCGTTTTAGAGCATTTCTCCATGATGCGTTTGATAGTTTGGTTTTCCATCACTCCCAGGGGAGGGGAAAGGCTCGGAGTCTTGCCCTATTTGTGTAAAGTATAAGAGCATTTGCCATGTTACATTCTGATCCTAAACTTGCGTGCATAGAAATTGGCCCACTGTAAGCTTTTGACTTTAAATATATATTTTTTTTTAAATTATCCATCAGATCAAAAAAAGAAATATGCTGTTTGAAAGACAATTTAATATCCTTTAATGTGAGTAGAAATTTATCAAGAAGGCTTATCGTTTATATGCGTAGCAACCGGTAAACAAATGAACCATGTTTATGTGGTAATTGTAACAAATATAACAAATTTGTCAGATAATAAAATTATTGCGTTTGCAACTGAAATTTGCATATTATTTATTTTTCATAACCTCAATAGTGTTCAAGTATGTTAATTTAATGCATACTACACCACAAAAAGCCGCCCAAGTTATTGCTTTAATCGAGAATGGACTTCGAAAATGGAGTCAGCGAGCTGTTGCTAGACAATTGGATATGACTCGCGTAGGTAGGAAGCGATTTACAACCGCTCGTGATGACCGCTTTATTGTGTCAACAATATTAAGAAATCGTCACCTTAATGCCGTTCAAGTGCAACGACAGCTCCATGAGGTGCGAGGAGTGCCTATTAGTCAGTGGACAGTGAGACGAAGACTGCAGGAAAATAACCTGACCCCTAAAACACCTGCGATTGGTCCAAAACTTACTCCAGCTCATCGGCAAGCACGCTCGCGTGTTGCAAGGGATGTTGGAACAATTGGATCTGTTCTGTTCTCAGATGAGTCCAGAATATGCCTCCATGGTAGCGACCGAAGAAGGAAAGTGTACCGAAGACCAAGAGAGCGATTTGCAGATTGCTGCTTTGAAGAGCGAAGTGCTTATGGAGGTGGTTCCAGCATGATCTGGAGTGCAATTTCTATAGAAGCACGAACCGACCTTTAGTTCATTCGTAGGGGCGACCGTGTTCACGGAAGAAGAGGTTTAACGGCTACTAGGTATATTGAGGAGATTTTAGCAATTCATGTGGTACCTTACGTCGACTACATTGGAGATGAATTTACCTTTATGCATGACAACGCAAGGCTGCATACCGCAAGAATCGTGCAAGATTACATTGCAGAAGTCGGTTTTCGGGTTATGAAGTGGCCAGCATACAGTCCTGACCTAAATCCGATCCAACATTTATGGGATGAGCTAAAACGAAGAATTCGAGGTAGACTTCGTAACCCAAACTCGATCCCAGAGCTTATTGTTGCAGTAGAAGAAGAGTGGCTAAACATCCCACAAGAAACAATAGCAAACTTGATTAGATCTATGCTTTATCGTATGAGAGATGTTATTAGAGCAAGAGGAGGTCATACCCATTATTAAAAAATTAAGTGTTAACTTTTAAATTGTCAATAACCCTATTTATGTTAATAATAAAAATGCCGAATTTTCTTAATGCATTAATTTCACTATGTTAAAGATAGGATATTCAAATAAGTTTTCATAAATATATACTCATATTAAAGGATAATAAATTGTCTTTCAAACAGCATATTTCTTTTTTTGATCTGATATATAATTTAATAAAAAAATATATTTAAAGTCAAAAGTTTACAGTGGGCCAATTTCTATGCACGCAAGTGTATTTAGCATTCACCAGGTTTTTTTTGGTAAGTCGAAGCCTAGTGGTAGTAGGTCAACGAGACCATCCGTAAGGTCGTAGCTCTCATACTAGCCTAGATTTTTAGGGCCCATTTTAGGGCTCAAAAACTAGGTCGAAAAATTACTTTTCCGAATTTTTAAAGTGCTCTCATTCCCTTAGTTCTACTCGGATCCTATTGTAACCCGGTGTTTTCGTGATGTTCGTAATCGAAATAAGCCGCTGGTATAGTTAGTTCGATTTCAAAAAAAAAATCAATTTTTGGTGAAAGTATAAGTGCTAAAACTAATTAATTATATGGTAACTAACAAACCATTAATTCAGACTTCCAGGACCATTTAATAAAATAGTTCCTGAATTCTGTTGAAACCTAGGCATTGCCTAGTAAATACTACAGTAATAAATTACATCACGTAATCAACATTTACAAGTCGTAAACAAGAGCTTGAAGCAAAAGAAAAAACATCAATACCAGAAGGATAGAGAAAGGATCTCTCTCACACTTAAAACTACCCTATAAAGAGACCCAATAAAATGTTTAGAGAGTGCCGCTTCATTCTAAGCTTAAAAGTTATTTCGGAGGAAGCAAACTGGCTAATCTTAAATTTATTTATATAATGAGCAATCGAATATGAAAAAGACCTCTTAAATAATTCTGAAGCTTCTGAATTCTGGCCGCATCAGAATAATCAAGACCGGGGCCATAGATGGTGTCACAAAAGCTTAATGGTGATAAGACCAACGAATCACGTAGCAGTTTCTTAATTTTAGGGCTTAAAGAGTGCCTGAAAAAAAAAATAGACTTCAGAGCAGAATATTCATTTCTTAACTTAAAAGTGACATATTCTTTAAATCTTAGTTTATTATAGATAATAAGCCCTGAATTTTTAGCAGATGTTTTAAACAATATAGTGTTATTGTTTAAGCGCAAATTTAAATTTTCCAACCTGGATTTCGGTGGTTATCACTACAGATGAGAATGGCAATTGATTTAGTAAGGTTTGGGATTCAAGATATAACATTTTTTAATTATTTAACTCTTCATTAATACATTGATTAGCATTAACTACCTCAGAACTTTTGAACGAAAAGTAAACCTGCGTGTCATCTGCATAGCAATGATGTTTGCAGTGTGTTAGATTATTAGTGAGTAGTGCCATTTACCATGCCATAACCCACCATTTACCTTGTAATATTTGTACCAAATTGTGCTTTTCTAACATTTTTAGTTTTAAAGATATTTGCATTGAAAGTTTTGAAATTGACATCCTGTTTATTAAGCTGATTTAGTAAAAAAAAGAGACTTTACTACTTCTATTCTTTTAGTATTTCTCTTGTCTTCTTATTCTTCTTTTTCAAATTACTTTTTATTTAGGGTTTCTCTTACGTCTTTTTATCAAGTTACCAAATTTTCGTAATTTATTTATATTTTTTTAAATTAATTTTAAATTCAATTCCAACCCTGCATCGATTCATTTAAAAACAAAGCCATAAAATAGAGCGTTACCGGAATATCCTGAGAAATTATCCCTCATTCTTTTCGCAATAGACTATCTATTGGCAATCTATTTATATCTACGACCGAGAAATAAATAAAGCGATGGGCGCTATTGTGTGTTATTGCTTCGTACGCTATGCGAAATAACATCGAATTGTTATTGTGAACATAATTCCGATATTTTCTAATGCACAACAGAAAAAAATAGTCTCTTTTTGTAAACGCTTCTTTGAACATAACTGGGTTTATTTCTCTACCATACAGGGTGAGTCATTAATATTGCATGAAAATTTAAGGGTAGTCCTTGTGTCAAAATTTTGAAAACACTTTCTATAAACCTTTATCTTTAAATGCTTCCCTGCGAAGATACAGGACGTTGAAATTTTAATTTTCATTTTCAATTTTTCTAAATAAATTGAACATAAACGAGAATAACCATATGATATGTGCTAAGTGCTAATTTAAAATTTATTTAACAGTTTTCATGTCACTAATAGAGACGCTCTCGTGATTCAATGGTGAAAAGTTGAGACAGTTCAATGAAGGACGTAGTGAAGTGCACGTCGGTGAAGAACGATGAAGAACGCAGTGGGCATTCATCCTTGATTACAGAAGGACTGGTTCGAGCGATTGATGCAAAGCTTAAGGAAAACCGTAAGTTTACAATTAGTGCTCTCGCTATAGAATTTCCCCAAATCTCACGATCACTAATTCATGAAAGTGTTACCGAAAAACTTGAAAAATCGTAAACTTTGCTTACGTTGGGTACCAAAAATTCTTACTGACGACCACACAACAAAACGGATGTATAGTGCACTTCAGTTTTTAATCCGTTAAGATGAAGACGTCGAAGATTTTCGATCACAGGAGATGACACTTGGGTTTCTTAGGATACTCCTAAAACTAAGCGGCAATCAATAGAATGGAGGCACACTTCATCGCCAGCAAGGGCTAAGCCGAAACAAATCTTAACACCTCGAAAAATCATGTGCACAGTGTTTTGGGACAGGAAAGGCAACTTACGGATTGATTTCTTACCGCGAGGTGAAACAATCAATACTGATGTTTACTGTGAGCACTTAGCAAATTGCGCTGCACAATACAGAATAAACGCCGAGGATTTCTGTCAAAAGGTGTTGTTTTTATTCACAATGCACGATCACACACTGCAAATGTGATGACAGGCCTCCTACAGGGATTTGGCTGGGACGTGTTTGACCATCCTCCGTTCAGCTCTGACCTCGCTCCTAGCGATTTTTATCTGTTCTTACATCCTAAGTCTTTCCTTGGAGGTCAACACTTCAATGGCAGCAAACTTCTATGAAGAAGGCATAGAAAAACTTGTGTTACGCTATGACAAATGCCTGCAAAATTTCGGCAGTTATGCGCAAAAATAGTTTAAGAGTTGTAGATTTTTGTGCAATAAATATTTTTCCTGTATCTGTGCACAACTTATTTTTATTACCAAACGGAATTTACTTTCTGGACGTATCTCGTATAATAACGGGCCCAAAACGCCACCTTAAGAGACAACGCCATGTGACAGTAAGTATACCAGAGTATTACCCTATCCTCAAGTATAGACATATATCATCATATATATACCCTTTGCTTACGATTAGATAAAAAAGATGCGACCAATGCTAAAGCTGAATTACCAAATCCAATATATTCCAATAGACCCAATAACATCTCATGGTTTACCATGTCAAAAGCCTTTGTGAAGTCTAGGAGTACCATAACTGTAGCCTGATGATTGTCAAGGGCCTTAAATATATCGTCAGTTACTTGTGACAGAGCAGTGGCACAACTATAATCTCTACAGAATCCAGATTGATTCTCGGGTATCAGATTGTTTTGGTTTAAATATTCCAATATTTCGCATTCCAAGATCTTCTTCAGTACTGGAATACCTGAGAATACTGGAAGAATGGATATAGAACGAATCTGATTAAATTCCGTTGGATATTTTATTTTAGGAAAAGATATGACATTGGCTTCTTTCCATTGATTAGAGAAATAGATTAATTAGAGAATAGCAGGACAACATAGCATAATAAGATTTATATTTAGATATAATTAAGATTATTTAAGATACTAGAACAGTATTTTGTGTTATTAACTTAAATTGAAATTCGTTTACTGTAATTCTGTGTTCTTTAAAGAACCTGTTAACCTCCTCATTTGGACTATTTGCATTATTATTGTTTATGCTGGTAAAAAAATTATTTAATTCATCCACATTGTGTAAGGATATAGGCAATTGTTCATTTTTTTATGAGAAATGTAATTTTTTTAGCTCTTTCCAGGCTTCTTTGTTAGTACAGTTCTCAAATCTGTAGGTCAAATAGGCTTTTTTTCTGCTCTAATTGTACTAGTAGTAAGATTGCGGTATTGCTTATAAATATCCCAGTCCCTTTGTTCTTTCAAGTTTCTAAATTTATTTAAAGCCCTGTTACGAAGCCTCTACATAAGTTTAATGTTGAGAGTAATCCATGGACTATAAGGTTTATTTTACCAGATTCGGTCCTCAAAGGTGCGTGTAAGTTCATAACCTAAAATACATATTCAACCAAAAAATCCACATTGCAATTTATATCTTCCATATTATACATTAAATGGCAAGGAATATACATAATATCGAACTGAAATCAATTATTGTCGATGTTATTTAAATTTCTGTAAGTAAAATTACATTGACATGGATTGGGTGCGTCCAACCTAAAAGAGCAATAAACTAACATATGATCCAATATATTTATATCTCGTATTCCATTATCATCTATCAAGACATGGTTGTATTTGTAAAAAAATTTTATCGCCTCGTATATTTGAGGCAAAAAAGGACCAAGTCCCTCCGTATGTTACGCCACTGGCAATTTTTTTAAAAATTTGCTTCATCAGTAATTGACAATTTACTACAATATTCTGCATGCGAAATTTAATTAAAATTTAGTACCGTAAAACCCTATTACTTTGAACGGTCATATAACTTTGAACAAAAAGCCATAAAAACATATTATCTCTAACATCACGCCTAGACAATTTATAATATCGACAAACACTGTTCGATACGTTAGACCAATCATACACGAATACATTCCTTCAGCGCATTGGACGTTTCGATTTATAATTTATATTATTCATCCTAAAAACATTGAACGGTTTCTCTAAAAATGCCGGTAAATTTGTAGTGCGAAAACTTTAACTTTAAGCATCTGACCACACAGTTGTTGTAAAGCCTTTTTTTTTGTATTTTTTGGGAGCTCTAGGGTCTTATAAAACTGTAAGTATATGGGTAAACTTGAATTTTGAGGTATAATATTTTTAAAGTTACATTTTATAACCTAACCTCTAAAATTCAAAAACTGCCCATAACTTTGAACGGCTGTTCAAAGTTATGGGTGCATTTTTAAAACAGGGAAGTAATATTAATATAGGACTTTTTTTTCTTTTAGACTACATTAATGTCGGCGGAAAATCTAAAACGTAAATACCGGCGCTATAATAATGCCGAAGATAAAGAAAATCTTGAAAAGGTGCTGAATTTGATAAAAAATAAAAGAATTAGCCTTTGTCAGGCGAGTAAACAATACGGTTTTCCAAAAGGCACATTGTCCAATAAGTTAAACAACCGCCACACTGGAAAAATTGGAAAACCATTTGTCCTTCCGGTAGAATTGAAAAATGCTATTGTGCAACACGTCCTACTTGTAAGTGAATGGGGTTTTCAATTTGATTATACAGATTTGTATCACTTGGTACAGCAACTAATTCTTAAGCACGGAATAGATGCTCCTCAACTGCCTGAAAATAAGTTGCCCAGTAAGAAGTGGTATCTCAGATTTATTAGAAGACACAAAAATGATCTCACTTTAAGAATTTGTCAAAATTTGAAAAAAATCTAAGGCAAGCATAACATCTGAGAAAATGACGCAATACTTTTCCAATTTAAAAGAAATAGTTTTTGAAAACGGTGAGCCTATACCTCCAAACAGGATATTTAATTATGATGAGACAAATTTGTCAGATGACCCGGGGACGAAAAAATGTATTTTTCCAAGAGGCATAAAATACCCCGAACGCATCAGAGATTCATCGAAAAGTAGCATTTTCGTAATATTCTGTGGATCCGCGGATGGACCTATTCTCCTACTTGTATTCTCCTACCGTACGTAGTATATAAGGCTGAAAATCTGTGGCAAACCTGGACTGAAGGAGGACCAAAAAATACGCGATATAATCGCAGTAAGAGCGGTTGGCTTGACGCAGTTATTTTTGCCGATTGGTTCCTAAATTTATTTATACCTTCATTTATACCTTTTCGAAAAAACATTGAAGGGCGAGTCGTGCTCATAGGAGATAATCTCTCAAGTCATTTCTCTGAAGAGGTAATGCGAGAAGTTGAAGAAAACAATATATCATTTTGTTGTCTTCCCAAAAATTCTACCCACATCACTCAGCCGCTAGATTTTTTCTTTTATGGGCCTTTAAAGCAAAAGTAGAGATCCATATTAGATACATGGAACAGTCGTCCCAAATCTCACCCCATAGAATAACATCCCATCAACCAGCAAAGGAGCTGCCAGAAAAACTTTGGAAAACAAAAAGCAAGCTTTAAATAATTATAACCGATCGTCAGTCTCGTCAGAAGAAAGTGATAGCAGCGATTCTAACAATATTGTGTATATGGACTCGTCAGAAGAAGATCTTCTTACCACTGTCCAAAAGGAACAAGAAACCTTGTGCTTAAGCAGCTCTGAAGAAAGTGCTTCTTTAGCTTCTGTTTTACCGAAGTCCCCTGGGCAGACATCAAAGGTTTGCGCTCCATTAGAGACTTCAACCTACAGCCCTTCTTTTCAAACAGTTTCTGATTTTCCCGACTACAATTTTGTATTGGCCGAAATTATATACAACGAAGGAACAAAAAAGGAGGCAAAAAAAGCTTCTCAAAAATCATTTCCAAGGATGAAAGCGGCTTTAAAGTGAGTGGTCTTCGACGATATGGGCAAAAACCCTCAACTTTTATTTTCCCTCAAGTGGAAGATCAATCAATAGAAGACATATCTTCTATTGATTGTTGCCAAATAAAATGCACATTAAGATATCCTACAGAGTTTAGTGGGCATTTTACTTTCAATGAAGATTTAGGAAATATTTAATAGGTTTTACTAGTTTTATTACCTTTTTGGATATAATTTTATTGTTACTATAATTTTTCTTACAGGTCCTATCATACAGGTCCTTACACTTCTGATCTCAACCTGCCCTCTGCCGAAAAAAGAAAATTTGTTTCCTTTTAATTAGTATCTAACCTAGGTAATACCTATTTATGTTATTTTTTTAGGTAATATATGAATAATTATGATTTAGTTGGCGTGAGTGGTATTTACGGGTATTTGTTATTTTTTGTTAACAAAAAAAATTAATGTTATGTTTATGTTTAATTAGTACCTAATCTTTTGTATCTTTAGGTAATATCTAACCTATGCACCTTTTATTTGTTCATTTGAGTTTTGTTAAACAATTCGTTTATTTGTTTATTTCAAAAAATATCTATTAATAATTTTATGAGTGTTTAATTTCATTGCAAGTTTTTTTTATGTAGATACACAAAATATTAACACATAATATATGCTTTTTTTTGTTCAATGAAACAATTACGGCGCAACAAATTGAACATTGAACACCCTATTTTTTAAAAAAAAAGGGTATTACTTGCATAAATATAAACATTTTGTTCTATATATTTAAAGGTATTGTTGGTCCCAATATGCTTACAATACTATTTCTCTATTGTATATTGTTAAGAATCTGCAAAAGACGAAAGCCGAAAACTATTCAATATTATGGGGTTTTACGGTAGTTAAAAGGTTATGATAAGTAAGGAAATAATGATTCTTAACTTTAACACACTATATCTTTATAAAAAATTTATAATGTAAGTCTATTTCTTTTGAAATTCTCTATCACGTATTAAAATGAATGATGTTTAAACTGAACCACCCTGTATAATTTTTTTTTTAATTTTTACCTAAGTTAGTAATCTTTAAGGTATTGTCAACTTTTCCCTTAGCAGAAATGACTGACTCTAACCCTTGGTATGTATTAAACTATTTTAAGTAAATCGTAATTTGTTACAGAAAGAAAAAATCTTACTCATGCTTTGTGTTTAATTGAATTCGCACTTCATGAAACTTGCGCTCATATTTAATTTCCATCTCTTTCGCTTTTTCTTCGAAATCGCTTCTCACTTGGCTGATTTCTTTCTCATGTTCCTAAAATAAAGAACATTTTTTTAATAGACAGAAATATATATTAATATTCAAATAATATACGAGCAACTCTCAATATTTTAGATAAAATACAAGATGTGGTTTTTCGGTGAAGTATTTATTAGCAAATTAACTCTGACCTCTCATGAGTAAAAATGGACAAGACGTTTAAAATAATTGAACTCCAGCTTATGGAATCAATTTCAAAAAGCGAACTGATATTTCCTTCACTGACTGATTATTTTTCGTTCAGTTAACTCTAGTACCTATCGGTAAGTACTAAAAGCTTATAGCAACCCTATACTTGATTTCGCTCTTCCCTATGTGTTCCATGTATTAATGGATGAAGCGACCACATTCTTCATTGCCACTCTGTGATTCTCTTATATTCCGAATCCATGACATCTTCTTTCTACCATTTCCTCTTCTGCCTTCCATCTTTTCTTCCATAATTATTTGCAGAAAATTGTATTTTTCATTGCTCATAATATAACCAAACTAATATATTTTTCTCTTTTTAATACTGTTGAAGACTTGACTGTCTTTATTTATCATATTTAAAACTTCTTCGTTCCTTACTTTGGCCACTCATGGGATTCTGCAATACACCTACATTATAAATGTTTCTAATTTATTAATCATATTTCTCTTGAGAGTCCAATCCTTAGCTCCATAGAGAATAACTGGCCAATCTCAGCCTAAGCCTCATATCAAAATCGACACTCATGAATAGCTTTTTCAGTTTTATAAATGCTGGTCGGGCCTGTCCTATAGGGCATTTTATTTCTTTGCCTGATGTCCAGTTATTAGATAGCCATGTTCCAAGATATCTTAAGCATTCTATACGTTCTATTATGCCGTCCTTAGTTAAAACGTCCTAACTATATTTTTTTAAGTTTTTGGCCTATCTGCATATATTAGTTGGCATGTGCATTATATATCTATTTTCCCAAATTAGAACGTCCTAACTTCACGATTTCTCTAACAGAATGACTTAAATATATTGTCCTATGTTTAAATATTATGAGTTTCCAAACGCAAAACGTCCTATTTCTGAAATACAAGACTAAAACGTCCTAAGTCAAAAGTTAGGATGCTTTAATTTAGCATTCATAGCCGTGACATAAAAGATTTACATAAATAAATCCTCTTACTCAGCAGTTAGGACACCTTAACTTAGTACTTGTAAAAAATATCTTTATTTATTATCTCGTATAGACAGTTAGGATAAAATATCGACGGTGTTGGGAGCAACCGGACATTTCAATTTACTATAACCTAAAATAGTTTATTGAAGGAAAGCGTGGAGGCAGCGTGTTAGTTAGTGGTGTAAAGTAACTATTTGTTGAATGTGTTAGTGAACAATAAATATAGAATGTACATAAGTTTTACTTTACTTTTAACCAGTTGTTTGTATAATTAGAAAATTGAAGGTTTAGAAGCAGCATTTAACAATATTAAACCAGAGTCAGATTATTTAAATACAACATCTTCAGGAAAAGTCGCGGGATTATTTATGCTTAAAATACTACAGATCTTGTAAAAATAACGCGTCACTTCATATCTTATTTATATTATTTTGTAATGTCGATGTTGTGACGACCGACGCGGCGTTGCCAGAGACCCAAATAATTAGCATATGTTTGATTTTAGGGAAAATATTTTTTTTAGGTTTTTGTGCACGTTTATGTTTTAATTTTTATTTTATATATGTAGGTATTCCGGTAACAAATAAAGCCAATAATTATTCTGCAATTAATTTATTGTATAAATTAAATAACATTTTTCTTATAAAAGTACGGTGAAAATATTTTCTTGCACCCTGTGTTTCAGTTTAAACAAAGGTGACATTTGCTGATTCGGGTTTTCAATTTTCGAAGGTTGCGGTAATAATTTTGCTTTTTAGTCCGTTTTTGTGTAGGTACTGATTTTTTTGATATCCCTTTGTTTATTTTAGGATGTCAAACCGCTCTAAGAAAATGGTAGCTATGGCTTTGAATATTGAGCTCCAACAAAGAAATGCAAATTTTAAAATCAAAAATCAAGCAGTTCGGCCCAAAAAAAAAGCGATCCAGAATATTTACTTATTTTATAAACCATAATGTTGACCTTAGTAGCGATAGCGAATTTAGCGATTTAGATGTAGAGTCGCAAAAAAGGTAAGCCACTCAATGTCAGAAATTGACTTGCCTCATGCAGAAAATTGCAAGAGTCAATTCGTCCTAATATTAAAAGGTTGTATGTAACATCTCCAGGGAAATTTGGTTTGTAATATCACAAAGTTCCATGTGGTGAGCCCTACACTATAATTTTAGAAATAAATTTTAAGCTCACATAGAACTCTGGTAATATAAGGAAAACCAAAGGTGTATACCTAAAATTATGACAAATGGATATATCATAGTTGTAAGTTAAACATAGAACTTTAGAATATAAATGTTTAATAAAATAATAAATATTACAGGGTTCTATGTACTAACATAGAACCCTGCAAATGTAGGGTTATGTTGCTTTGTTTATAATTCATTTTAAAACGTTTATCGGAGCAGAGCAAGTGTTTTTAAAAGATTTTTAAATTTTTATTTTAGATATGTAAGCTTAGGTTTTTGAATTTTTAATCTACTTTTTTTACTTTTTCACTTTTTATTGATTTTAGAATTAAGATCCTTATCTTGGACACCCTGTACAGGGAAAACATTAGAAAAGGGTAACGTCACCTGAAGCTATAGATTTTGTTAAAGAGCACATAAACTTAGTTCCACGTGTGGAATCACATTATTGTCGCAAGAACAGTAATAAAGAATATGTCGAAAGTGGATTAAGCATTAAAAAATTATATGAACTTTATGTGGATTTGGCAAAAGAACGCGAAAAAGCTCCAGTTTCATTTTCTGTTTATAGGAAAACATTCTGCAATAATTTTAACATTGCTTTTCATAAGCCACGCAAAGACAGATGTGCTACGTGCGAGGAAATATGCTGATCATTTAAATGAAAAAGAGTACACGAGAAACGAAAAATAAAAAGACAAGGATAGTGAAATCCCAATACTGTGCTTTGATCTAGAAAACGTTTTAACATGCCCAAAAGCTGACATAAAAAACTCTTTTTTATAAAAGTAAAATAAATGTTTACAATATGACTGAACACCTCTCCATAGGCAAAAAAGTATACTGTGCTGTGTGGAGCGAAGCTTTACATGGAAGAAAGGGAAATGACATTGCAAGTGCGGTTTACAAAATACTTGATAAAGTTATGCAGGACAATCCACAATTTACAGAAATTATTTTGTGGAGCGACAGCTGCGTTCCGCAAAATAGAAATAGTCTCATGAGTTATGGCCTTAGTCACCTAATTCAAAAACACAACAACCTATCAAAAATCACAATGAAATTTTCTGTTCCTGGTCATGCTTGTATCCAAGAAGTAGATGCAATCCACAGCTCAATCGAAAGGTCATTAAATAAGGTAGAATACTATTCTCCTTTATCTCTTTTACGATACCTTTTAAAAGTAAACCTCCATAATCCACAAACAATTATCCAAATGAAACAAGAAGATTTTATAGACTTTCAGTCTTTTTCAAGCCAACTGAACTACAATGCTGTGCCATTTTGAAAAGTAGTTTCTTTGCAGTTTTCTAGATCGTTTTTCGAACTCAAGTATAAAGATACCTTTAACCCCACAGAAAAATTTTAATCTCTAAATTTACATCAAAGAAAATTGAGAAAGGGGCATGTTACAGCTGAAACAGAACAACTAACTATTCCACTGGAATTAAAAAGATGCGATAAAGCTATTCCCCCTGCGTCAAGTAAAGTGGAGGCAATAAAGTCTATGTATAAATGGATTCCCGAGATGGACAGGCAATACTATGAAAGTATTTTTAGCCGTAAATAAAAGTTATATGATTTGCTGTGTATGTTAAATTAAATACTAGTTTTGTTTTACAAAATTCTATGTTACATTTGGAAAAAAGAAAATTTATTTTTGATATAACGGAATCCTGTTTTTTTTTTAAATAAATTATTTTTTGAAGAAAATGTTTTTTTTGGAATTTTATATCAAAATAATTTATTTTTACCGTCCATTTAATTTTCTTGTTTAATAAAAAAGAAAACTACTTAATCGTTTGCGTTTTAGGTAAGTCCATTTTTTTAAATCGATTTTTCCTAAACTATCATAATTTTTACATACAACCTTGTAATATTAGGGTGACGAAGTGACAGATGATGATAGACAGGAAAGTGAAATTGAAACAGATGACAACATAGTCAAATCTCTTTTATCAGAAATGGTGGAAAATATTGCACAGCAGGTTACCAGGGAAACTAAAAACCTACAGTGTGTCCCACTTAAGGGTTAGCCACCCCTCTAAAATGTTTGTTTCTTGACCAATTTTCAAAAACTTCTTTTTGTTGGATAGATGGTCAAAAATGGCACTTATGAGCCAAGTTCGACATTTAGAGAAAGCAGTTATGGCCTACTGTATTCAAGTTTGAAGTGCGAAAAATCGAGAAGTAGTATAAACAATATTTATTTTTGAAAAATGGTACTGAATTCTGTTGGTTACTACCATCCTTCCTAACTGTACTTATTTCATTACACTCTTATCTAATCTCACAAAGATCATGTAGAGTTTGCGGTCTTGATTTGTACACTTTGTTTTTAAGGGTTCCCCAAAGAAAAAAATCTAAGGGAGAAAGGTCGGGGGAACGTGCTGGCTACTGAATTAATGGACTTTTTCGTCCTATCCATCGATTCGGATAATTCTGATTTAGCCAATTCCGCACTACCACTGCATTCTGGATAGGCGCACCGTCAAATTGTATGTGTAAGTTTCTTGTTTCGGCTAACGGCAAATAATCGATTACGTCACTAAAATCACCTTCCAGGAATCGAAGAAAATTAAGTCCATTTAGATTTTCATTAAAGAAAAACGGCCCGATTATGCGTTCGTTCAAGATACCGCACCATACGGTAATTTTCTGCGAATACTGCCTTTTACATTGTATCACCCAATGGGGATTTATGTTACTCCACATTCTAATATTTTGAGATGACACAATGCCGTTTGTAGTAAATGTTGCCTCATCGGTGTATATAATATTTTTCAAAAATGTAGGGTTAGCCAAATACTCGCCTTGAAATCACAAACAATATTCCATCCTGCGTTCTTCATCACAGTGTACCGAAGTGTGAAGGAATATAGGCTTGAAAGGCTTCTTGTTATTTTTCTTTAAACACCTCCCTATGCAATTTTTGGAATCATAAGTTGGCACTAGCAACTCTAATGATAGATTGCGAATTAGCATTAAAGTATTCAAGAATTATTTGCTTATTATTATTTGCTCGATTACGATGTAAATGAGGAATGACCAGGAATGGACCAGACTGATTAAACCCGTAGTTTATTCTGGCTATTGTTAAATGGTGGATGTTTTTACAGAATTTTTAATAGGGTCTCCTGTTAAATTTCGCCGCAGCTTCACGAAATGTTCTAACTCCACCGCTAACTAGCCGCACTACTTCAACTCTTTCGTTTAAATTATAATCACCCATAATTGTTCGACAAGTAGTCAAAATGAACTAAATGCATGAAAACTTTGACAAACTGTCAGGAACAATTTCTTTCATAGCATACTTGGGTTAAAATTCTCACAAAATAATTTTTAACCAGACACAATCATATCTTTGGAATTTAATAAACAAACTCATAAAAATGCCAATTAGCCAAAAATTTTAAAAATATTCGTATTTGATTAAATGTTATTGCGCCTTTTAAAAGTTTGACTCCAATTTATTTCAACACACAAATTTGGTACACTTATGTTTTAAGTGGTCCTGAACAATAATCCAGTACCATTTTTCAAAAATACATATCGCTAATACTACTTCTCGATTTTTCGCACAAACTTGAATACAGTAGGCCATGACCTGCTTTCTCTAAATGTCGAACTTGGCTCATAAGTGCCGTTTTTGACCATCTATCCAACAAAAAAAAGTTTTTGAAAATTGGTCAAGAAACAAAAATTTTAAAGGGGTGGCTAACCCTTAAGTGGGACACACTGTATACACAAAAAAAGGACTTCCAAGAAAACGAAGGTTATTTGAAGAATGCCTTGCTGAAAGAAAAAAACGAAAACTGGAAGAAAAGGTGACCTTACACACTGTTAAATTGCCTTGTAATGAAAAGTGTAGGTTAACATATCCAAAAACTTTCAATGTTGAAAGGCAAGAACAAATTAATAAAGAATTTTGGCAAATGAATAATAATGAACAAAGAACTTTTGTATTCGGTTGTATAAAACGATTTGCAAAACAAAGTAAAAGAGTGGCTAATAACTCAAGGAGAGAAAATAGTTATAAGTATGTTCTAAAAGATTCTAATGGCACAGAAAATTATGTTTGCAAAACTTTCCTGCTCGCAACTTTGGGGTTCCACCCAGCAAATGATAAGTTTTTAAAATCTGTTAGGGACACTGAACCTACAGCTGCTTTGCCAAGAAAGGATACGCGTGGTCGCCATCCTAACTCTGCAAAAGTTGACAGAAATTTGCTTGTAGACCACATTAAAACATTTCAACCAGTTGTTTCGCATTATAGAAGAGAGGATGCCCCTAACCGGCTCTATTTGTCAAGTGACATTTCAGTTACTTTGATGTATAAGGATTTCGTAGAAAAGAATCCAATGGTTAAAGCGTCTTATAAGTTGTATAGGCAGGCGGTCGACAGCATGAATATTTCATTTGCTAATTTAGGAAACGAGGAATGCTTTGAGTATGAGAAATTTAACTTATATTCAGTGGCGGATCTGGAGGGTTTTGGTAGGTGAGGCGAACCCCAAAAATTAATTATAATATATTTTCAAGTTATATAATTTAAAAACAATGGACTGTAACAGGTATTATAAACGACCAAAAATTAAATTATTCAAATATTACACCCACATTTAAATTATTCAAATATTTCTAACTCCTTTTTGCAGAATAAGGCTATAAGAAACCGCGATTTTTTAGATAATTTATTTCCAACAAAACTTTCATTATAAATTGGTTAGTTTTTGGAAAAAAAAAGTTGTACTACTTACCTTGATTTTTAAGTTGAAATAAAGCATTTTAAAGAATTAAAGTTCTGAACAATACAACGTATATAACAGTTATTTATTATTGTAATGTATTTAATACATGCGAAAATAAACAAAAAATTAACCTGTATATTAGACCTAAATAACAAATTAACCAAATAACAAAATAACTCAAGGCTCGATTTTTAGTTACTAAAAAAGTTTTTATAATTTTTTCATAAAAGTACTCTTCGTCTGTTTTGAAACTAGTCATATCATTAATAAGCGACTTTTCGATTGACAAGAGTACAAGGTCAGATAACCGGTCTTGATTCATAGTATTACGAAGGTAGGTCTTTATTCTCTTAAGGCAAGAAAAATGTCTTTCCACACTTGCACTTGCAATAGGTAAAGTTAATATGAGCATAATAAGTTAATTAGTTTTATACGGAAAAACATCTTTTAGGTCATTTGTGAGAATATTAAATATTTGTTGCGGACTACAGCCTGAAAACTGTTCATCGCCAAATATTATTTTCAGTTCAGTTTTTAACGCAAGTCTTTCCTTTTCAAAAATTTTGTAATTTTTAACTAGGTTTGCCAACAAATCTTCAGGAAATATCTTTCTAAATTTTTAAAGTTATTGCATTCGCAATTAGCGCTAAAAATTGTATGTCTGTAAAGTTCTTAAATCTTTCTGTTAATTGTACAACTATTGTATCAAGAATTTCAAAATAAAGACCTTTCATATTTTCGTCAGACTTTTCTTTAAGATTATATGAAAAACTGATGGTTTGTTTGGCATTATTAACTAAATTAGCTGATTTTGTTTTTAATTTATAAAAAATATCATCCGTCCTTAATTCGCCTAGTTGCGTAATACATGTATCAACATATTTTTTGCATAGGACAACATCAAATGTTTTTTTTGTAAAATGTCATAAAGAAAATCTTTTTTTAAGAAAATGTCGCTTAACACATTTAAAAGAAATATAAATTCAAATTCTAAAAAGGATTTTAGAAATCCTTTAGCACTATTAATAGAGACCGCACCTGAAGATCGATCATTCATAATATTTTCAAACACGGAGATAAAGTTGAGGTATTTATTTGTTAGTAGCAAAACAATCTTGGATCTGGACGCCCATCTGGTTTCGCACGGGGAAAAAAGGACGGGATTCGTTTACCAATCAGTTTGTCTGCAACTACTGTTCGTTTGACCGACTGATGAAAGAAATTAGGGATTCCAGATAAAGTAGCAAAAAATATTCGACATTCCTTAATAGATTTGCATCCGTCTTGAAGTACCAAATTTAGTTTATGGGCTAAACAGTGAATAAAAGTTGCTTCAGGAGATCATTTTTAATTTTCATTTGCAAACCGTTAATGTGATCAGCCATGACACTTGCTCCATCATAGCGCTGTGCCACGAGCTTTTCTCTGTAATTGAATGGAGATAAAACGCTGGCAACTAATGTGTATAAGACTTCTGAAGTTCGGTCATCACTCACATCGTAAAAACCCAAAAATCGTTCATAAATATTCAGAGATTTTTTCTCTACATATCTTAGTGACACTGCACAATGACATTTTTCAGTAATGTCGGTGGTATCATCTACAATTACGGCAAAAAACTCCGTGTCTTTAAGTTGCTGATTAATCTCTTCTTTAATGACTTCACTTATGCAAAAAATTAAATCATTTTGAATGGTTTTGGAACAAAATTATTTTTTATATATTTTATTTTGGAATTAAAAACTTCAATAAAATTTTCCCTATTTTCCGAACCTTCACCCTCTCGATGACCACGAAATGGCAGCTCTTGTTTTGCTAGGAGTATAGTGGTATCAATTAAGTTACTAAGTAACATTCTGTTTTTTCTAACTTTCTCATTGTATATGATTTTACAATGTGAGACATTTTCCTGTAGTAAATCTTTTATTGTTGACATGTTTTTTTCTAGTCTTTTTAAATTCATAAATGATGTTAAATGATTGCTTGATTCCGCATGCTTTTTTGCTGACCGTTGCAAATTTTTAAGGTCATAGTATCCTTCTTTGACCCAGACAGACTTTACATGTGAAAGAAGAACACATGGCCAATAAAATAATTTTTGAGCATATATACTCCCACACAACCAAGGATGGGTATTGTACCAAAATGATTGAAAGGAACGAAATTACTTTGCCTGAAACGTAATTAGTACTATTGTGGTTGATCGACCTATATTTTTACAATGTTTAAGATTTAAAAAAAAATGGTTTAAGGAAAATTTGCTCCACACTGCGGAGTTATTAATTTATATTTATTAATTATTAGTTAAGTGCGGAGCTATTTACATCTGTGGTATAGCTCAAAGAGCACGTTCATAAAGTTAAATGTTGAGGCGACGGGAAGGTACCGCTGACCAATAGATTTTACCGGATTTATATACTACTATTTTACCGAAATTAATTTTAAAAGGTTTTAAATATTAATTGATTTTCATTTTTTAAACGAATGCTACTATATAATATCGTATTTTTTAAAATATTTATGCAAGGTGAGGCGTCGCCTCCCTTGCCTCACCGGCAAATCCGCCACTGTTTTCATTTAAAAAGTTCGCTACACAAGAAAGAAGATCCAAGTATTGACTGTGAAGAATGTGGGGTATGGAAAGAGCACAAAGAAAACTATGTCGCTACCAGAGAGGAATATGAAAAAGATAAGAAGGAAAGAGAACCCGAAAAATTAATTGTTTTAGCTGACTTGCAAAAGGTAATTTTTTTTTTGTTACCTATCTACAGCCTATTATTCAATGTGTTTAAACTTTTTTAGGTGATAATGCTACCACGGGCCGAAATGTTTAAGGAAGTGATATTCACTCCAAGGCTGATTGCTTTTAATGAGTCTTTTGTTCCAGTTGGTGCATATTCAAAAGCTTTCAAACCAATGGCAGTTATTTAGCACGAAGCCATAAGCGGCCGAAAAAAAGAAGATTTAATCTCAACGTTTTATGCCTTTTTATTAAATAACAGGGAAACACGGTATATAACAATTTGGCTTGACAATTGTGCGGTTCAAAATAAGAATTGGTCGCTTTTATCTTTTTTTATTTTTATTGTAAATTGTGCTGATGTTGATCTAAAGATTTTGGATGTAAAATATTTTCAGTTCGGTCATACATTCATGTCGGCAGACGCCTTTCATCACCAAGTGGAACTTAGTTTAAAGAAGGCGCGAAAATTTTTTGATTTTAACGACTTTAAATTAGCTGTTCAAACTTCAAACTCATCAAAAGTCATAATAAAGGAGATGGAAATAAAAGATTTTTATGAATGGAAAGATTATTCTTCTAAATTTAAATTACAAAAAATTACCCCTAAACCATACCTTAAAGATATGGTGCATTTAAACTTCAGAAGGGGTGAAAATGTAGTTTATTATAAGAACGGGTTTCCCGAAGGGTTTAAATTGTTAAATCTTTTATCAGCCAAAGAACAAAAAAAAGGAATTAAAAAACCGCCTTTTATGACTAAACAGAGAGGTATCTCTTTAGAGCGCAAAAAAATCTTATATCGAAACTTCAAGCTATCATTCCAAAGAATCGCTTAAAATTTTGGGAAGAACTAGTTACGTCAGAAACCAATCTTAAACTGGAAGATGAATTAGATTAAAAAGGCTAGTATTAGAGAGTAACGTAATAATACTTATTTTATATTTTGTTTAATGTATTAATGTTAGTTGAAAATGTAAAAATAATAAATATTTCTAAATGATAGAAACACACATTTGCATTATTTTTTCCAGTGTTACATAGTTAAAACGTCCTAAGTAATAATAATAATAATAATAATAATAAACGTCTTTTATTTAACAAACAAATGGTTTACAGTTGTGATTATCATACATACATTTCTATAGGGATATAAGAGAGGCGAAGTCTAGCCATGTGGCTACTCTTACTTAACCTACCTAATCCCTTTGAAGTGAAAATAAAACAATATCATGCAACTTATTAGCGAATAGCTCTTTAAATGTACGCACACATTGTAGAAAGAAAAGAAAAGTTACTTAAAGAATTATTATACACAACGACAAACTGTGCGATACAAAAGACCGTGATATAGCTTTATCCAGTAGCAGGTAGAGATTTTCTTTAAAAAGTAGATAGTTATATTTTGAAATAATTTCAAAGCCTAGTCCAGTTCAGCATACAATGCCAATACCTGTTTATAAATTCTTCAAATATATTATAAGGTTGGTTTATTACTCAAGTCAGATACACTTTTCCTGGTTATTCCTTTATTTTAGTATTGAAAATACTACTACGCGCGTTTATACGGCAGCTTTTGCATGGACAGATAAGAAACGACATGCGACATGCTATAGGTGGATCAACGCCGCGTCGTGGATTTTATTACGTTGTCCATATATGAGGTGTTTTTCTTACACATGATTCGGACTATATGTATAAGATAACGGCTTTTATTTTGAAAAGCTTGCAATGCTATATTTGTGGTTGGTTTGTTGTTGTGTTGTGCTGTTGTTTCATTTTTATTTTTATTTTACAATAAGTAGCAGATATTAATAGGTAAGAATATAAATGTTTCAAATATACAGGGTGTTAGTAGTTTGAGCATACATATTATACACAGTGTTACTAAATAAGTACATACCACAAAACCGCATTTCCTATATTATATTTCTAAGATACACATATTATTTATTAGATTAGACATAAATTAAAACTTAAATTAAAAATTATTAGAAATAGATTAATAATTTCTACCTACATATTTTGTGAGATACGTACCTACCATACATTCGTTTGGTACTCGCTTTATTTTTTTAGTATATTATTATTTACTTATTGTTGGTATTTTATTATTATATGTTAAATCAGTTAAATTGTCTTAGTTTTAGACATGGCAAAGAAGCAAAACCCACTTTCCGATTTTGATGAAAATCTAACAGCTCAGCCCACATTAATTAAAAATAAATCGTCGTTAAAGAGAGAAATTTCAAATGTTTTAGAAGATGAAAAAATTATTAAAAAACGTAAATTAAACGCCGATCGTTGCCGTTCTTACAGAAATCGCAAGAAAAATTTATTAGCATCAGTAACTAGTAGTAATTCTTCAAATGGTATGTCCTTTGTAAATGATGGTTCATCATCCAGTAGTGGTAATTTAGAAGGTAATAATCCTGAAGCTATTCTTTTCTCTCTAACTGTTCCAACATCCCCGAATGCATTATATTGCCAAAGTTATAAAAAATAATAATTTTGTACTCGCTCTATTTTTTTAGTATATTATTATTTACTTATTGTTGGTATTTTATTATTATATGTTAAATCAGTTATCAGTTAAATTGTCTTAATTTTAGACATGGCAAAGAAGCAAAACCTACTTTCCGATTTTGATGAAAATCTAACAGCTCAGTCCACATTAACTAAAAATAAACCGTTGGTAAAGAGAGAAATTTCAAATGTTTTAGAAGATGAAAAAAGTTCCAAAAAACGTAAATTAAACGCCGATCGTTGCCGTTCTTACAGAAATCGAAAGAAAAATTTACTAGCATCAGTAACTAGTAGTACTTCAAATGGTGTGTCTTTTGTTAATGGTTCATCATCCAGCAGTGGTAATTTGGAAGGTAATAATCCTAAACCTATTCCTTTTTCTCAGTATATGGATCAGGAAAGTAATAGTTGTTTTCTTTTAGATGATAATATTTTGTTAGAAAGTAATCATAACCCTTTAGTTAGTAATAATCACTCTTTGGTTACATTAATGCCGACTAATGTAAAAGTTTTTGAAAAAAGAACATTATATTTGGAAAATTTTATGAAAACTAACTTTTATAACAATAAATTAAATGAATATTGTCGTATATGTGACAGAATTTGGTGGACCAAAGATGTTCGCCCAGTAAAAGAAAATGATATTTCGATCCTCCATGAGGCTGGTTTTCCGAAAATGTGTGCTAAAATCGAAGACGAATGTAAATTTTATAAGAGTTGTCGAAATTGCAGTTCAAGTTTATCTCGAAAAAAAATTCCTCAATTAGCTACCGTAAATGGATTTAAGAAGTATCCCCCTATTCCATCTGATTTGCCATATTTAAATCCTATTGCGGAACGTTTAATTTCACCTCGCTTGCCATTTATGCAAATTCGTAAAATTCATTATTTTTCCGGAAGTCAGCGATTGGTTGGCCAAATAATAAATGTCCCTGTTAACGTAAATAATATGGTTACTTCCTTGCCAAGAAATATTGACGATGATTATGCCGTAACAGTGGTAATTAAACGAAACATTATTCATAAAAGTTCCTATTTAACTGGTTGCGTTTCTAAAGGTGTTTTGCGCACATGGTTATTGTATCTACGAAGTACACCGCTGTATATAAAATATAATGTTAAAATAAATGACGCATTTTTAGGCATAGAGGAACCATTTGATTTTGCAGATGATAATGAAACATTATACGCAGAACATCAGTATGAAGCTAAGGCTTCCGAAAGAGCTTTAGATGCAATTTCCGCGAAAAGAGAAAAAATATTAACAGCCGAACAGTTATTAAATATGCAACAACAAACAATGTTTTGGGGAGAAGACATGGTATTGCATTTAGCTCCTGGGCAGGAAAATAAACCCTTTGCATTATCTTTCGATTCCGATGCCGAAGAATTATCATTTCCGGCTATTTATTATGGTCATGAGCGACGATTTAAAGTGAAAGTTACCCCATATATGATGGCTACAAGTGAAATCCGTCGTAGGGACAGACGGGGTGTAATGCCTAATCATATATTATACATAGCAGCAAAAATAATGCGTTTAAGAATTATTCAGGCATTTCAGATTATGTTTCGAAACAACGACAAACAAAACAAAAAAAGGTTTTTTAAGCCTACAATTTCAAAAAACCGTTTTTTAAATTTACCCTTTCAGTGCCCTTAACTCCCTTAATATGCATTTTCCGCCCTATAGTTATAGGAACTTTTTTTAAAATTTTTAGGAGTACTATCACCCCCCGAATTTTTTTACACCATTTCAATGACACCCTGTATAGGCGAAATGCATGCAAAACATGTTTATTATTGCTTTAGATATCGGCTTCTTTTAAGAATCAATTTAAATTAAATGGTGCGTAAAATAATTTTCTTGATTTCTTTGTCATACTAAAATTATGTTCCTGCGATACTGGTCGCAGGTCAAATCAACATGCAAAAGTTCAAGTAACAAAACAATTTAATTGATAAACCAAATTAAATAATTATATTTTGTAAACTTACCTAGGTTTTTAATTTTGTTTAAAAGATTTTTTGCCAATTGGTATTATGAATACCAATAATATTCATTAATAAAAATTATATTTATAAGTCAGTATAGATTTGGATACAGATAGGTACAGATTATCAAAAAATGTTAAAAGCTGTGTCTGGTATTTTCAATACGTCAACGATACTTGCGTAAGATGCGAGATCTGTGAATTTTTTTTATTAAGTATTGCCTCAACATGCTCATTTTAAGTGTCTTTTTGTCTTTAGTAAGAAAGAAAAAGAAATCCTTTCTTATTCATGGTGAGTTTGTTGATTAAATAAAAACAAACGCATTTTGTATTTAAATTTGGTAATATTAAATATTTTAAAATTATCAGGTATGGAGTTATATAAGGTGATTGCATTATATGAAAAGGATCTTTTATACATAGATGTTTTATGTAACGGGATAGAGAATTTGTTTTTGTTTCTAATATTTTGTCCATGCATGCTTGTCCTGGGCAGAAATTTATTTTTAAGAGTATTCGAGGTGTTAGTGGTATTGAGAAGCTTATGCACAAAATTTGAAAGATGTAGTTTTCTAGGGCTTTCCATATTTAGCCAGTTAGATTCTACAATTTTATGAGTAATATGGTCATGCTTTCTGATTCCGTATATCAATCGACAGCATGCGTTCTGTACCCTTTGTATTTTTTGTTTATCGACAGCAGTAAGACATGGACCGTATATAAAGTCACCATAGTTGAAATATGAGAGTACTAATGTGTCGCATAAACTTTTCTTCAACGAGTAGTTAAGAATGTGCCGATTATTATATAATAATTTCAGCGCACAGAAGCTTTTTCCTGTTATATTCTGAACGTGTGCCTGTCACTAAATCTGAGATCTTCGTCGATAGTTAAGCCAAGATTTTTTGCGCTGGATACAAATTTTAATGTAGTATAATTTATTCTTAATTTTAAGTTGTTTTTAATAGAGTTTCTTTTGATTTTGCTGCCAATACATAATAGTTTAGTTTTATCAGAATTTAAGTTTAGGTTATGTTCAGCAGATAATTCTTTAATTACCTGAAGATCAGCGTTTATTTTATCGGCCATTTCTTGCGATTTTTTATAATCAAAAGAGACATAGATTTGTGTGTCATCCGCGTATGCTTGTGTTTTACAGTATTTAGGTGCGAGAATTATATCAATAGTGTAAATAATAAATAGAAGGGGTGATAAAATAGCTCCTTGTGGCACACCCGACAGAACATCCAATGCATTCGACGTAATATTGTTATAGACCACCTTTTGCGACCGTTTGCTTAGAAATGAATTAATTAATTGAACAGAGTCCGCGTCGAACCCATAATATTTTAGCTTAGCTAATAGGAGACGGTGATACAGAGTATCAAAGGCCTTGAAGAAGTCTAGAAGTACCAAAATATTTATGTAGCCTTGCTCGCAGGCTCTGAATATATCATCAAGCACAGATGCTAAAGCAGATACTGTACTAAAATTCTCTCGAAATCCACATTGACTATCAGGCAGGATTTTATTAACAGTGAAATAAGTAAATATTTGGTTATAAAGGATTCGCTCAAAAATTTTTGACAGGGTGGGAAGAATACTTATGATCCTTAATTCAGAAAAATGGGAGGGTTGACTATTCTTTGGTAGTGGGATTCCCGGAGCAGTTTTCCAGATTGTTGGGACTTGTTTCTTCTCTATGGCCGTGTTAATAATATGTAAAATTATATGATCTATTAAAGGGCTACATATTTTTGACATTTTTGCATTAATTTGATCTGTACCAACAGCGTTAGTTCGGATGTTATGTAGAGCGGAGTGTATTTTATCTATTGTAGCTAAAGAAAATTTGAAGTTTATTTCTGGGTTGAATATATGGGTTTTATAATATAAAATTTGATTATTTGAAGGATTTGATATGGATTGCAAAAAGGATGTAAAATAACTATTAATTTCATTAGGATTTGAGAGGTTACTTGGTATAATGTGTTTTTTTTGTGAGCGAACATTTAAGTTTGCGAGTTTTTCAGAGTTTAGCTGTTTTGTTTAATTGAGAAGTATTTATAATATATCTCTTTTTTGCAGCTCTAGTGGCAGATAATCTCTGGTTACGAATATTGGTAACGAAGTGTTATTTTTTTTTTAAATACTTAAATTTTATAAACATAAACTATTTTCTCTTCTTACAATAAATAAGTAATCCAAAACCTTATCTCTTTTCAAAATAATATTTAACATTTTGCATAAAAGGTAGACTGCACAATTGAATTTTTAAAATATCATTTTCTCAACTTTAACAAACCAGCAATTAGGGCATTTTAACTAAGAGGGCAGTATTGATTATCCATCAAAAGTAAGCTTAAAGTCAGTAAAAGCGCTTTCATCCCTTATTACTACCATAAACTTAGTTTTCTTCTAAACTATGTTAGCTCACTATGCTAGGGAGTTGTTTTACTTTATCGATGCTATCCGCAGTGAGAACTGCGTCATTAGCATACCAAATAATATTGAACTACGCACCATTAATTCTGATCCTAATCTCTGAATTTTCGAGAGCTTCTTAAAAAACAGCCTTGGAGTAAAGGTTAAATAAATGCAGGAAAAGAGCGCAACCATGTCTCACTCCTTTTTGAATTTGAAACACTCTGGTTACTTCAATTCCGACCTTAACTTTTGAATTTTGGCTCCAGTACAGATTCCTTACCAGTTTTGTTATTAGTTTATGATGTTCAACTTTTTCAAATGTTTTTCGGTAGACTGAAAGGCACAGGATTACATTTTTAGACTGGTTTATCTGAAACTGAATTGTGATTGGCTCGACTCTCTCTCACGGATGAATTATCTTCAGGAATATTTTGAGACCATGGTTCATAAGGCTATTAAGCCTATGATCTTTACATGTTCCTATGTGGTTTTTCTTTGGTTAAGGTATAGACCAGGCGAATTAGCTCGAATTTAATCAAAAAATTCACAAATTGCTATCCGAAAACTGACTGTTGGAGTTGGTAGAGGGGTTCATAACGAGTGAAAAAAACGAAAATCCAACAATGGGGTAGTAGGGGGTTGTTTTGAGGGGGGTGAAAAGGGGTGTAAAAATATTCTTTTGCAATTTTCGGCGAAAGTTGACGTTTAATTGAAAAATGTTCAATAGAAAAGTTGTAGATCAGAAGAAAATCTATAATTTTTGTAGAGGTCACTTTTGAACATAACTTCAAAATAGCCAAGATAAATGCGAAAAACCGTTTTTTTTTTCGTTTTTTCAATTTTAATTTTTTATTTTCACAAAAATAGTTCAATCTTTGCAAAAATTTGTGATAATATACATTTGTAGGTCTTAAATAACCTCAATTTTTTTCAGATCGAAATATTAAAAACTTTCGGAGATATGCGTTTTTTTCGGAAAAAAACGTTTTTTTTTAAATGAAAATTGTACTTCAGAAAATCATGGTACAGGGTTCATTCGGGGCTCATTTTTTTTGTTTCCACATGTACTTTCTTATGGAATAAAGAAACTATATACTTTCTATTTCAAAAAACGTCGAAAAATGCAAAAAAAGTCAAAAATGATTTTTACAGCAATAAAATATTTAAAAATTGTTAATTATTTATTTAAATTAGTTAAAAAATCAAAAAACAGATTACACCATTCGATTCTACGGAAAAAATACAAAAGAAACTATGTATCATTATTTTACCGGAAACTTAATTGGGCACAGTTGGGCTTTGTACACCGTGTAAATACAATCACATTCTTACGTATTTTCTCGATTTTCACAGAAAATAATTGTTTTTCGAAAAAAATACGGGAGACAAAAATTATTTAAAATCAAATTGTCTACAACTTTTGTAAAATATTTTTCGCAAAAATCATTAGTTTGTCAGTTTTAACAAAAAAACATGCAAAAAAGTCAAAAATCGTTTTTAACATTGTAAATTTTACAGTTATTCTTAATAATTTGTTTGAATGTAGCATATCACAACTTACATTATGGAATATTACAAAATTACATCAATCTTTTTCTTTTAGACAAAATCATAATTTCTTGCTCATCATCCGTACTTTCATTGAACTCCGTGCTTCCTTCATCTTCATACTCTTCTTTAATATCACTGAATTGTTCTTCACATTCTGGATCCAAATTAATACTTGGCTGCTCTAATTCATAGGAAATATCCTCGGAATCACTTAGATCTTCCACAATTTTTTCAGTGTTACAACAACTATCTGAATTCTGACATTTTACACATAATACCGTGTATTTTAATCCGTGTTTGCGGCATCCGCATCTATTTGTTGAGCAGCTTGTTTTACAATTACACGAGATTTTTTTTAACAGCTCTTCAGGTATGACTGCGATGTCAGTGAAGCGAGGCACAAGTATTTTAGAAGTATCATCAACTACTTCCTTCCAGCCCCATTTGGTAGCACTTAATTCATGTCCCAGCCAGGTTTGCAGTTGATAATACGTTCTAAAACAGTGCTGGCTAGCAGCTCCTACAGTTGGAGGTAACTTGTTTAATTGAAACGTAGATTTTGCAGTCACTACCTGGTACCGCTGAAATCGCAAATCATCCAGAGATGAGGTTGATTTAGTTGAAGTGTAAATAGATGCAATCAATACACAGCCATTTCGAGCAATAAGCTTTGGATCAGAATTCTGTTCATAAAAAGGCTGTACTAGTTCCGCTAAATTTGTATTTTTCATGAGCGACTCGACTGTTTTCTTCTTTCCTTTTCCAGCAAACGCAGACGTTGAATCGCAACCGGTGAAACAGTGTAAGAATGCAACAATTGAACGGTAATTTGAGAAGCTGAAACTATTTGATGAATATAAGCAGTCACTTACATTTTGTGATCCTGCTTTTAAAAAATAAACTGCAAGATTTTTGACATTTAATTGATGTAATAAAACTAATAAATCAATATCTTGACCAATAATAATGACAGTTGTTTTATTAATTTCTGCCATTTCTATTGTTGTGTGAACGATTAAAACATCTGCGTCTTCTCTAGCTTGTTTGATCGAATATCCTTCAAATCGAAAGTAACTTTATTTTTGTCAATCGACAAAAACTTGTCTTGTGCAATTGTTATTTTAGTTTGTGGTTCAATACAAAAAGAAGGATAACTCGACGTATTTTTTCGTCAAAAACAATTATTTTCTATGAAAATCGAGAAAATACGTAAGAATGTGATTGTATTTACACGGTGACTGTGCCCAATTAAGTTTCCGGTAAAATAATGATACATAGTTTCTTTTGTATTTTTTTCTGTAGAATCGAATGGTGTATTCTGTTTTTTGATTTTTTAACTAATTTAAATAAATAATTAACAATTTCTAAAAATTTTATTGCTGTAAAAATCATTTTTCGCGTTTTTTCAAATAGGAAGTTTATAGTTTCATTATTTCATAAGAAAGTACATGTGAAAACAAAAAAATTGAGCCCCGGATGAACCCTGTATCATGATTTTCTGAAGTACAATTTTCATTTAAAAAAAAAGGTTTTTTTCCGAAAAAAACGCATATCTCCGAAAATTTTTAATATTTCGATCTGAAAAAATTGAGGTTATTTAAGACCTACAAAGGTATATTTATACAAATTTTTACAAAGATTGAACTATTTTTGTGAAAATAAAAAATTAAAATTGAAAAAACGAAAAAAAAACGGTTTTCGCATTTATCTTGGCGTTGATGTTCAAAAGTGACCTCTACAAAAATTATACATTTTCCTATGATCTACAACTTTTCTATTGCATTTTTCAATTGGACGTCAACTTTCGCCGGAAATTGCAAAAGAATATTTTTCCACCCCTTTTCACCCCTCCCCCCCCAAAACAACCCCCTACTACCCCATTCCAACAGTCAGTTTCCGGATAGCAATTTGTGCACTGTTAAAGTCTAATTCGCCTTGTCTAGTATGAAAACTGAAGACTTGTATACGTTTCAATATCGTAAATCCTATCGAGTGATCTATGCCAAGCGTCAATACATCGTTCGTACATAAGTTTAAGCAGTTTGGAAGAGATTTCATCTAGGCCCACTGCCTTATTATGCTTAGCATTGTGTATGGTGTATTTTATTTTTGTTTTCTGATGACAAAAGCAAAGTATATAGATTTCAACTGTGATAAAAGGCCCCGCTAATAGATCACCACTTGTTGCCTGTATTCTCTCGGAATTAAAAAGTGTTTTTATGTACCTCTCTCACATCTCCATTTTGTCGCTACTTTCCAAAATATTTGTTGTTTTAGTTCTTATATTGTATCTATATAGGATGTTTTCTTTTCAGTCATCTATTTGATAGATAAAAATTACAAATACTGCTGCAATTGTTACTCATTTAACTGATTATTGGCGTATATAAATTCTAGGCTATATGGAACTCTTCATTTCAAAAAAAGTATATATGCGTCGACTCCATTTTTTCGTTATTGTGATTCCTTACTTGTATCTCGGGTCATGGTTAAAAAGTAACTTATTGAAAATACCTGTACCTATGTATAGATTATCCAATTGCACAGCATAGATCAAATGACTACTATTATTTCTTTTCCCTAAGGCATCCAAAAAAGGCAAGGCATGAACTAATTTCATGCTTTTTGGACTTCATGGTGGACTGAATACTCGATACATTCAGAGGGTCTAAGAATTGATTATATTTTTTTTCCACTCTCACAATCTACAAACTTTTTTTCTGAAATTTCCTTGATGAAGTGGAGCAATGGATTTCAATTCCATAAGAAGTTACTTCATATTAGACACACCTGAAAAAAAAATAACAATACTCTTGGTTAAACTCTCTGAAACTAGATCCAGAGATTATTCTAGAGGATTTCACAAAGCATATAAATGTAACCTGTAGTCGAGAAAGCAGTCCGTTTTCAACTTAACAATTCTAAGATTGTCTTAGAATGAAAATTATTTATTTCTGCATAAGGCTCTATAAATAAAAATTTCTTTAAAAAAAATTATATTAATGGCGGAACTACCGACATATTAACTTTTAAATATATGCACTATTTTAATAATATCCTAAATATTGTTTAAAGTCTTACTATTTTCATATCCTTTATTTGATCTTCATAAGAATTTTCATGCTCCCTGATTTGTTGCTTCAAAATTTTCTTGTCCCTTAGCAATTCTTTCTCCTGTTCTGTATGCTCATCTTGAGCGGTCTTCAATGAAACGAGAGCCTCCGCCTTACTTTCAGTGAGCGCATTTTGATGCTCATATTGCAAATGTTTCACTTTCTGCTTATAAAATTTCAGCTCGTCTTCATTTTTTTCTGCCGCCTCCTCTATCTGTCTGTCCTTGTTACTATACAAAAATTTGTTTTAATGTATTGTGGCTTTTTATTGGCTTTACTAAATATCTTACCGCAATTTTGCTCTCGCCTCTTCAAGCTCATTTCTAGTAATTTCCCAAAAGGTTCGTAGTTTATCTCTCTCCATTTGAAAGAAATTACGTTCTTCTCTTTCTCTTTCATTTTCTTCTTTTATACGTAAACAAAATACCTCTAGTTGTTCTCTTGTCATTTGAGTTGTATCCACGCCATCAATAATGTTTCCTATAAATAAAAAATTTTAAAACTTTTTTTTTAAATTAATTCTTAATATATTGGTGATATACTTATCTAAATTTAATTTTTTGGTTACTTAATATTTAGTTTACGTTGACGAACATGCGTATAAATGATGTAACATATGACTTTTTACTTTATCAGTTAGTTTTATATGTAATAGGGAGTTGCTTCTTCAGGAAAAAGAAGGAACTAGAAGAAGTAGCTACAAGCTATATAGTAATAAGGAGCATACTAATCCACGAGGTAAAAATTACAATAAAACAAATGAAAAACAAAAAAGCAGTGGGAAAAGAGAACATAGAGGCTAAATTTCTGAAGCTGTTGGACTATGAAGGAATAGCCTAGATTGTCGACATTTTCAACAAAATCTATAAATCTGAAAATATTCCTGCAAAATGGCTCCAATCAGAATATCGCTGTCCAAAACACCTGGAGCAAAGAAGTGCGAGGAATATCGGCCATTAGTTTAATGAGTCATATGTTAAAATTATTTGTTAAAATTATCTACAGAAGAATTTACAACAAATGCGAAGAACAGATCTTCTAAAACCAATTTGGTTTTGAAAATGCAGTCAGAACCAAAGAGGCATTCTGTGGAGTTCAAGTCCTAAATCAGAAATGCAGAAACGTCAGCTGTGATGTACAGGGTGTTTCAAATTCGAGCCACATCATTAGGATTTCGGAAACGGAAAGAGATACAGGGTCGGTTAAATTGGGGCAAAGTTGCGTATTCTTATGCTTAACAAAATGCCGTTTTAAAATTTAAAAAAATCCGACTACGTACGAAGTTATTCGGAAAATACCGAAATTTTGGAAAATCGTTTTTATTTTTTTGTAAGGTTATTTGAAAACATATTTTAAAATAATTGACACTTTATTATTGTCACTTTTTCTCCTCTACCAGATGGCGTCGTCAAATTTAAAATCCGACGTTTCGTTTGGCAACCATCATCAACTTTATTTTTCTAAATACGGCCCTGAAATTTTTTTTACTCATTTTAATTTCCATTTTTATTCTTAGAGAAATGACATATCACATAGTTTAATTTTCCAATATTTTGATGTCCAAAATTTACTTTTATTAAAAAAAAGTTAATACTGTCCTGTTGTTTGAAATAAAAATTGTCCTGATGTTGTTTTTTAATCAATAACATGGTAAAAATATTGCTAATATGTTATATTATATTATATTTTCACACATTTTTCTGCAGGCCTGATGTCTAAGTCTCCGGCTGAATAACTTGAAAATTCTTATTAGCAAAGATGGCTTTGAATTAGAATAAAATGGACGACCATCTGTCATTAATTGTTTATATCTGTTTGACATTTGGCTTTTTCGATATTTTGTGAAATCAAAAATGGTATTCTCCAGTAGCGAACAACGTGATATGGTCCAAATTTACTATTCTTTGAATAGAAATTCGCAACGCTCCTGCCAACAATATCTGGAGCAATATCCAGAGCGCCCCCAACCTAATTATACGTATTTCGGAGCTTTGGACAGGAACCTTAGCCTCTATGGAAGTTTCACTAAACCTCGAAATATGTATGGGACTCGAGTGCATCCTGAAACCGAGCAGGCGCTTATTAATGCTGTAAGTTTTACAACAATATACTTTCACAATAACTTTTTATCAGATAGCTTTCGTTAAAGGTTACCCAAAATCCGCAAGGTTCAACCAGACAATTTTCCCGTGAATTGAATATGCCAAGTACCCGTATCCACAGAGTATTGAGAAAAAATCGCTATCGCCCCTATAAACTTCATATCAGTCAAGAACTTAGGCATGGAGATACCGATAGAAGGCTTCAGTTTTGCAATTGGTTGAACGAAAAACTGCAAGATGATGAAGACTTTTTAAACAAAATAATTTGGACAGATGAATGTAACTTTTCGACCAACGGGCTATTTAATCGAAATAATGAACATTTTTATTCAGTCGAAAATCCGAGACAAAACCGCGAAGTAAGAAGACAGGGGCATAATTCTTTCAATGTTTGGGTGGGTCTTTACAGAAATCGAATTTTGGGACCTATTATATACGACGGTAATTTAACTGCTGAGCGCTATTTAGATTTAATTCTGCCAAATATATTCGATGTTCTTGAAAATGAACCTCTTGATATTATCTGCGATTTGTGGTGGCAGCAGGATGGTGCACCACCCCATAATGGAAGGAATGTCACACGATTTTTAAATCATAATTTTCCTAATCAGTGGATTGGAAATCAAGGGGTGGTGCGCTGGCCAGCTAGAAGTCCCGATCTTTTCCCGTTGGATTATTTTCTTTGGGGCTATTTAAAGAACAGACTATTTAAGAACACCCCAAATGATATAAACATTTTACGTGCAAATTTATTGACAGAATTAAGGGGTATACGAGCCAGGACTATCCAGCGCGCAGTGTCTGGAAATTTACGTAGAAGGATACAGAAATGTATTGAGGTGCAGGGTCGACTATTTGAATATTTACTTTAAACTTAAAATATTGCATTTTTTCGCATAAAGTTCTATTATTTTTAGTTTGTGTTGTTCAACATACAAATTTGGGTCAACTCCGTCGAAATATGTATATCCCGAGGGAATTAAGTAAAAACCCTTAAGTCATAGGTTTCACTGACTCAATATTCGAATTTAACCGGTAATCTAAACCTCTCACCTGCTGATTCGTAAACGTAAATAGAAAGTAACTTAGTAAATAAAGTAACTTACCCTGGATATTTTGGGGGTGGGTGTGGTAGGTCACGTACCGAAAAATACGCGCGTAAAACAGTGTCGACACTTATCGATCAAATCGGTTTTCGGTCAATGCCAGAATTGCTGCTACTCAATTCACAGCTTAGCACAACCTTCTCCTTTTCTCTCACTCTTTTCGCATTCGTATTCAATATAAGGAAAGATGTGTATAGTTCAGGAATATACAAAAGGTGGGAAAAGGAAAAGATGTAAGGCAAATTATGTAAAGTTAAATAAGTTATTAGCAAAACGCGTATTTTTGAATGCATAAATATTAAATACAAGTAAAAAATTAAATTAAAGTTAAAGTATCACTAAGTATTGATTAAGAGAAAATTAAAGTTAATAATTATAATTACTACAAGCATGTGATGACGAAACATCCCCACGCCCATGAAAACACTGGGCTTTCATTCGAGCAAAAAAAAATTATTGTAAAGGTAAAGGGCACAATTTGACCAATGGTCTCTTAAAATTACCCTTAGTAGTTTTCACTACAGCAACCCGCGGTACATTATCGCGCCCAGGTAACAACTCCACGATCCGCCCTAGGAGCCACTGTAATGGATGTAGATTCTCATTTTTTATCACCACCATGGTGCCTATTTCAACCTCGCCGATAGGATCTAACCATTTGGCTCTTTGTTGCAGAGTGTGCAGGTATTCTCTGTGCCAACGATTCCAAAAATCGCGATGCATGCGTTGTAAGAGTTGCCAGCGTGAAAGTCGATTTATATTATGATTCGTAAAATCAGGGTCAGGTAAAGCACTAAGAGGTTGCATAGTTAAAAAATGACCAGGCGTAAGTACTGCCAGGTCAGAGGGATCAGAACTTATTGGACAAAGTGGTCTAGAATTAAGAACTCCCTCTATTTGTACAAGTACAGTGTTAAATTCTTCGTACGTTAATCTTTGAGTACCAACAATTCTTATTATATGCGACTTTACAGATTTAATATTTGCCTCCCAAATTCCGCCCATGTGAGGAGCAGCTGGAGGGTTGAAATGCCACGCTATCGCTTCAGCTTTCGCACAATTGGAAAATATTTGCCGCAGATATTTATCGCTACCAACAAAATTGGTACCGCAATCGGAATACAAATTTAAGACTTTTCCTCGTCGTGCAATAAAACGACGGAGACCTGCCAAAAGGGCTTCTGAGGTAAGATCCGATAATAACTCCAGATGCAAACATTTAGTATTTGTACAGATGAAGAGACATACATAAGCTTTGTAAATTTTAGCACCCCTTAGCCGACCCATAGTAATATCAAAAGGTCCACATAAGTCTAAGCCGGTATTTGTAAAAGCCTTAGGAATTTCTGAAATTCTAAAACTTGGAAGATTTCCCATAGGGGGTGTATATGGTTTTCGATTTATTTTCCAACATGTATGACATTTTCGAATAACTTCACGTATAATTTTCTTGGCAGAAATGATCCAAAAATGTTGAAATAGAAAGTGCTGGGTGGTTTGTATACCACAATGTAAATATGTAATGTGTAGATCAAAAATCAACAAACGTGTTAATTTAGCATTTGAAGGCAGTAGTAAAGGAAATTTACTATCATAACATAGTGAGTAAGAATTACATAACCTGCCACCTACTCGTAAAAGACCCTGCTCATCAAGAAAGGGCTTTAATTTTTGTAAATATTTTGGAAGAGGCTGTTTATTTTTTATTAGCGCAATCTCAGAAAAAAAGTATTTATTTTGTACATATTTTGTAAGAAACAACAAAGCATTGTTCAATTCCTTTAGAGTGAAACAAGAATATTGATTTAATTGAGGGTGATAAGATTTATTTCTAATATTACGAAATAATTTGACACCACGCAAAAAGTAAGCAATAATTCATTTTATTTTATGTAAGGAATTAAACTTATCAAATAAATAGTCAAAATCGGTAAGTTCATCATTTTTTTGTACTAAAGAAGAAAGTATAATTTTCCTTTTTTCTAAATTTAAATCTATGGGAATTACTATTTTAGAAAAATTCCATGTGTTACAATGATCAAATAAAAAATCAGGGCCATTCCACCACAATGAAAAATTAGCAAGCTCTGACAGAAACATACCACGGCTACCGCAGTCAGCTGGATTTAATTCTGATGGGACATGGCGCCAAACTTCAGGCGATAATTTTTCCTGAACGTATGAAACTCTATTGCTTACAAAAGTTTGCCATTGGTGTGGTGAACCTTTTATCCAATGCAATACAACAGCACTATCAGTAAAAGCAAATGTGTTAGAAAATTGTAACTTGTGTGAATAAGTATGTAAAATAAAATGCATGAGTTTGCTTAGCAATACAGCACCCAAAAGCTCTAATCTTGCTAGACTTAGAGTTTTTAAAGGGCTAACCTTTGACTTTCCACAAACTAAATACGTTCTATATATATTATCAGAGTGTAAAGTTCGTATGTAAACCACCCCGCAGTATGCCTTCTCTGAGGCATCACAAAAGCCAATTAATTCATATGAATTTGACTCTGTTATTTTTATCAAACGAGGAATTTTTAGTGTATTCAAAAGGGTTAAATCTGCTTTAAATTTTTCCCATTTATTAGTGATTTCTACTGGTGGTTTTTCATCTCAGTCCATACCCGACAACCATAGAGATTTAATGAGTAGCTTTATAAAGATTGTAATAGGGGTTAGAAAACCGCAAACATCGAATATTCTGGCGCAAGTACTTAATAAAATTATTTTGGTACAGTGATTATTTTCAACTGAAAATGTATAGTAAAAGCAATCCTGTCTAGGACCCCCCTTTAAACCCAAAATTTTTAAAATAGTTGTGTCATCTTTATCAAAAGAAATATCGTGAGCCACATGATTTAAAGGTAATTCTTTTAACAAATCGGGACAATTGCTAGCCCATTTTCGGGCTTCAAACCCTCCTCTAAGTAAAAGATCGTTAAGTTGATTTTTTATAGAGATTAATTCGTAGGGTGTGTTTGAACCTCCGGTTACGTCGTCAACATAGGTCGACGTTTTTAGAATATTTGAAGCTATCGGCAAATCATTGTAATCATCAGCAAGTTTTATTAAGGTTCTAATAGCCAAAAATGGACTACAAACAACCCCAAATGTAACTGTATTTAATTGGTAATCGGAAATGGGGTCATTGGGAGAAAAACGCCATAGTACCCTTTGAAAATCACGATCTTTAGGAGTTATCAAAATATTTCTAAACATTTGTTTCAAGTCGCAAGTAAAAACATAATTATGTAATCTGAAATTTAATAAAATATTTACAAGATCCCTCTGAAGCTTAGGACCAGTATGTAGTGCTTGATTTAATGAAATTTTTTGATTTGCGTGACTACTTGCATCATAGACAATGCGTATTGGAGTTGAAGTTGAATCATTTTTAAAGACAGCATGATGACTGATATAAAAGTAATTATGCATGTTAAGTAAAGAAGGTTTTTGTACAAGTTGCATGTGATTATGATCTATGTATTCCTGTACAATTGTAGAATAAGAAATAAAAAACTGAGGATTCTGAGCAAATCTTTTTTCTAAAGATAAAAATCTGCGGAGAGCAACGGTATATGTATCTCCAAAATCTGGAGCAGTAATTTTGAACGGTAAAGAGACCACGTATCTACCCGAAGGTGTTCGATAAGTGGTATTTAAAAAATATTTTTCACAATATTCATCGTCTTTTGATTTAACACTGACTTCCGGTACTTCCTCAATCTGCCAAAATTTTTGTAAGGTTTTGTTTATAGTGTCCAAATTTGAAATAGTAGTACAAAAGGTACGAACGATTTTATCAGTAGATGTATAAGATGTTTTACCAGTTACAGTCCAACCAAAGCAGGTATTTAATAAGACTGGTTGATTAGGCCCATTTTCTATTTTTCCATCTTGCAAGATGTACGGGAAAATATCGTTTCCAAGCAAAAGATCTATAGATGATTTTTTAAAGAAATATGGATCAGCTAAGTTTAGTTCCGATGGAATAGTAAAATGTTCTTTTGAAAATGAGATTGACGGCATATCATTGCAAATTTTATCAATAATAATAGCTTCAAAATCAAAGGATTGATTATTATCATAAAGTGAAGAGACACTGCAATTCACACCTTTTTTGGCAGTTGAGTACATACCATCGAGTCCATGCAAAGACATAGAAATGTTAGAGGTAGGTAAAAGTAATTTATTCGCATAATTTCTGGAAATGAAGCTTGATTGAGCACCTCCGTCAAGGACAGCCCTACAAGTATGCCAATTATTAAAGACATCCTTGATTTTAATTAATACAGTAGATAATAAAACCTCATGATCATTAAGTAACATACAAGCAGTGGTAGATCTAGGTGTTAATGAATTATCTGATGTTTGAGGATTATCCAAAGGAACTTGATTTCCAGAAGTATTTGTAGGTTCACATGTTTTAAAACAAAGTAAAGTATGATGTTCAAGGGAACATATACGGCATCGTAATAGCAGATAGCTTGGAAGCACTGCAAAGGTTATTGGACCACATTGCGCAGTACAGTCAACATTATGGTCTTAATACCAACGTAAAAAAAACGAAACAAATGATCATCAGCAAAAGAGATATAAATGGAGATCACCTATATGTCGACTGATCTCGAATTGAACGTGTTCAACTATATTGCTGTCTTGGAACCATAGGAAAAGCAAGGATGGTATTTTACAAAATGAGTGCCAACTTCAAAAGCCACTACATATCTCTTGAAACGGAAGTAAGGCACTTACAATATGTTTTATGTTTTGTTGTATGGCGTAGAATCCTGGACACTCACAGAAGTCACTACTAAAAATCTGAATGCATTTGAAATTGTATGATAGAGGGAAACAAACATAGAGGTGCTGAGAAAAACGAAGAAAAGATCTAAAAGTATCTAAATGTACACCATTATAAAAAGAAAACTCGAATATCTGGTGCATGTTATGAGAAATAAAGTTCGATACTTTCTACTATAAACCATAATACAAGGAAAAGTATTGGGTAAAGAAGGGCCCGGAAAACGAAGAGCATCATGTTTGCGGAGTCTAAGGCTAAAGCTCAGTGGAACTCTTTGGAGCTGTTATAACAAAGTTAAAATTGCCAACATGATTTTGAAAATTCAGAATCGCGAGAAATGTTTTAAAAAGCTGCTTATACTGAAATTTATTATACTAGCAGCCTCTAAAATTATATACAGTGCTTTCATTTCAAAACGGACTACTTTTAGTAACTTTTAAAATAAATCTAGATATACAGGGGAACGTTTAATTTTATACTTATAACAAAGCTCTGTCAATCACCTCCTCACCTCCAGCTTACCTCACTTTGATATGTCAAATGAAACCCATATCGTATGAGACATGATTGTAAGCAGCATTAAAATGTCTTTTCAACAGTGCCAAAAAAATTAAATTGGTTGACCTACAAGCGAATAGTAAGCTTAAATGTCTGGTAAAGATGAATATTTTATAGATGTCGTATTAGTACCATATCAAATGGCTATCTCATAATGTGATACTTCATTTTAAAGGGCATACAATCTACCACCTATAAAAATATGAAAGTTTATAAGCTTATAAATAAAGGATGTAAAAAGGTGTTTAAAAAAACAATTTCATCAGTTCACAGAATTTATTTTATTAAGTCCACTTATATCTCTACATTCGCGAGTAATTTGATCGTTTAAATCGTTAATATTTTCAAGTGGGATTTTATGAACTTTGCTTTTTAAATACCTATAAAGAAAAAAATCTAGTGGTGTTAAGTCTGGCGACCGTGCGGGCCATTCAATTGCATCACGCCTGCCACTCCACATCCCTGGAAACTAAACATTACGTTTATGAAGGTGATTGTCAAATATAAAATTAAACGTCCCCTTGTACCTAAATTGATGTGTTATTTTGTTAAGTTAATAAGGGTGGTTCATTTTGAAATGAATCATTGTATATTTGAGAAAGTTACATATCTGTTTGTGTATGAAAATATTAATAATAAGATTTAATTTTTATGAGAAAAATCGCATTATTTCTCTTTTTTGCACAAATTCAATAATGTGTGGCTGCTCTATTTAAATGGTGGGTTTAATATTGATAGACTTTAATTAAAGTGTGTGGTTATTAATAAAAGTGACCTCGGCACGCTTCTTATAAGGTGATCTAGAGATCCTATAAAAGTTATCTTAGGCAGCAAAAAGAAAGATTAGACACAATAAGATTCCACTTTCTTAAGTTTAATGTTATTTATTTGGTAAGGTCGCTGGAGATTTTTTTTTCCTAAATGTAACACCACACATTTGTCCGCATTAGGAGGAAGTAACTATTTACGGCACCACTTCCAAATAGTGTCCAGATCGGTTTGCAGTTGTTGATGAGAAGAGGGGAACTGCATATATTTTTGTGTGGTCAGCAAACATTGATCCTCAGCATTTTAGTTCTGAAGGTAAATCACACGTGTAAGCCAGGAACAGGAGAGGGCCGAGGACGGAGCCCTGACGGATTCCGCTGAATACTAAAGGGAGAATTTTGACATGGTGGGAGGCACTATGTCAAAATTCTATCCAATTCTACCCTCACACTGAACTGTTTTTTAAAAAGTCTTCAATCCAATTTAACAATTCTCTGTAACAATCGTTTCTTGGGAACTCTGTCAAATGCCTTAGCAAAGTCGAGGTATCATAACCACATTATGGATATTTTTGTACTTGGTGAGTTATCCAGATTAGTTACTTACCTTTTAGGTATTTAACTTTTAATTTGCTACTAACCATCATAAAATTATAATGGTGTTATTTTTATTTTTTCTTTATATTATGTTTTTTTCTTTATATTAACTGTTTATATACTTGCATCATGTGTACATGATAAAAGTTTTCTAATTTTACAAAATTATAAAAAACACTTGGCTGAAAAAAAATCTGAGTGTTTTTTAATTTATGTTACCTTTACTTATATTTCTTGAGTTTGACATTGATTATTTTTTTTTTGTAAAATCTTTTTTTACTTTTTTATTTTTGTAAAAGTCATGTCTGTGGAAAAAAATATTCTATGTATTTTTTTAATTATTTTTTTTCTTTTTATTTCTTTATCTTTACGTAACCAAGTAGTGAGCGATTTATTAGGCTTAAACTTATTGCTTCTCTAAAAACCTTTACAGATTAAGAAACATATACTTTTTCTCAAACCTCTTAAGTCCTTTTTGTACTATCCTTATTTAATTTCCTTATTTTTTACCTATTTTTGGTTTCATTATAAATAAAAAAATTAATCATGTGTGCATATTAATGCAAGATCTTTGACTTATAACTTTAACTCTTTTAAAAAACATGTGGCAAGCTTTCAGTATAATATAATTGGTGTCTCGTAGTCCTGGCTACATGCCGATATCAATAAGGAAGTCATCAAGTTAGATAACTATAACATTATACGCCAAGATCAATTGGGCCGAGGGGGTCGGGTTGCAGTATATTGTAAAAGTGCTTTGCAGTCTTGAGCAGGTTTGGGTTGAAATTAAAGCAAAAAAAATCCTTGTTGGCAACTTATATCGCCCACCCAAAGGAGATTTGAACTTATTTTACTCTCATTTAGACACCATTTTAGTCGATTTTTATGCAGTGTATGATTCTGTCATTTTAGTTGGCGATTTTAACATTAATGTTTTCGGTTTAAATAAAAGTTGTCCGTTATTAGAACTTACAGAGTTATGGCTTAAAGCAAATTATAACTGATCCGACATGAGTGTCAAATTTTACTATGTCTTTAATTGATCTCGTTTTTTCGAATGTAGATTTAATTGAGGATTGTGGGGTAAGAGATGTTGAGATCACCTGCTTGTTTACTGTAATATAAAAATTGAAACTTCAAAACCCCCTAACATAAATTTTGCACATCGTAATTTACATAATGTGGACCGGGCTAAATTAATATCTGACATAGAGGTAATACCAAGGCACACTATGTACAACATGGTAGATATAGACAAAAAAATCAATCATAAAACCAAACCTTACTGCCCATGGATAACGCCAAATATAAGATTAATGCAGAAACTTCGTAATAGAGTAGTAAAAAAATTTAGACAAAGCAAATCCCGGGATTACAATAAAAAAAATGGCGGAAATTTTTAAATAGGTTTGTAAGCATTTTCCAAAAACTACGATGATTTATCAGGTCAATGTGATTTCTTGATCGCTTATATTTTGTTCAGAGATGCTTCTTCCGTTTAACTATGTTAATTTTTTTAAAATTTATCCAGGGTTTCGTTGCTTTATGTGGCATTCGTTTTTCTTGAGAATTTAAAGCAATAGAGTCGCAAAGAATATTATAAAAAACTGACCACATGTCAGATGAGGATTTACAGGATATAAACATTTGGTCCCAGTTTAACTCGTTACAGACACGTTCGAAATTTGCCACCAAGTATTTATTTTGACTAGTGCTCTGTTCTCCATTGTAGGATTTTGTAGAAAATTGAAGTCCTGCATTGATTACACTATGAACTGATTTTCCAATAGGGTTCTCGATTTTAATATTGCAAGCAAGAGATTCTTCGTTTGTTAGTAACAAGTCGAGGGTCGATGGTTTCTGGTTTTGTCTGTATCTGGTTGGTTCAGTGCCGGTTTAACCAGGGGTCTTTTGGGTGCTATAGCACCGGGCGGTAAATCTTAGAAGGGCGACGCGCTTCGCGCGCCGCTTAAGTTTACCACAAAAATAGGAAATCCCGCCTTTTATTATTAAATAATTAAATTTTAAAACCACAATCGAAAAAAGCGACAACTTATTTCAGAGATTACTATACTTCGCAGAACCCAGACCTATAAAAAATGTAAAAAATAAAAGGTAGGTATTTTATGAACTCAATTGCCTTATTTGCTAACAGACATCTATTATTAAAATCGTAAAGTGGAATATGAATGCGAAATTACGAGTTAAAGCACCGCCACCAACGGTAATTAAAATCGCCAATGCCCAGCCCTAGTTTCCTACTTGTACAGCTCCGCATTACTGCCTATGACAAGCGATAAAATTTAGCCGCCAATTATTTCAAAACAACAATTATTTGGCGGTGCAGTATAAAAAGAATTGGCGGTATAAATTGGTGATGTTAGAAAGTTTAGGATTATAAGTTTACTTTAAAATTACAGTAAGTTTGGTGTTTAGTTTAATCGGTGATATTATTCGGATAAGGATTTTTAAAAGATTAAACGGCAATTAAATACGGTAAGTTATGATTTTAGTTGTTTTTTTTTTCTTAATATCAAAAAAAAACTAGGAAATGAACGGACAAAAGTTATCTGGCTCGTATTGGCGCAAAAGAAAACTGGAAAAACAGCAAAAGGAAAAGAAAGCTTTAGAAAACACTCTTAAACTCACAAGTTTTTTTACACGGGGTAACACAGACGTAGACGAGAGCAGAAGTATATGCGAACCTCAACCTGGACCAAGTACGTGCACTAGCCTTGCAAATGAGATGAATACCCAAGTGACCGGTCTTGAGATGGAGCCACAGGAAAGTCTTTTGCAAAATAATACAGTTGGTGATAGTATTATAGGTAAGTATTTTTGGTGATTGCATATTGCTTTTACACATAATTTCAGTTTAAAAAAAAACCTTAAAGACAAAATCCTTTGTAAATATTTTAATTGTATTTGAATGGTATAGAAATGCATTCAAATTAATTTATTTGTAGATGCAAAAACAGACGATTGGACCGAATTTAAGAATCCGGCATTTTGGAAGGATGGTCAAAATTTTGTGCAAATTCTTTTGGATAACTGGACCGAACAAATTCTTGATAAAATTGACTTTTCAATGTCTAAAAGAAAACATGGGGACCAAAATAGGTATGCTACCAAGCAAATTTTTTATAAGAAGCTAGTTAACGGTGAAGTAGTTCCAAGAGATTGGGCAATTTATTCAGAAAGTACTGGAAATGTGTTTTGTTTATATTGTTGTTTATTTAGTAACAAACAAAACCAATTTAAAACCGGATTTTCCTCGTGGAATAAATGCATTGAGAGATTCGACGAACACGAGCGTTCCATTGGTCATCTAGATAGTTTAAATGTTTACACAAGCCGCCAATTAAAGCGAGGAAAAATTAACGATGAGTTGGAAAAACAAATAAGTTGCAAAAAGGATTATTGGGTCGAAGTATTAAGAAGAATTATAAGCGTGATTAAGTTTTTGGCCTCTAGAGAATTGGCATTTAGAGGAACTGATGAACGTTTTGGTGAAAAGCGCAATGGGAATTATTTGGGTTTATTGGAACTATTAGCAGAATATGATCCCTTTTTAAAAGACCATATAAATCGAATGGCAAATTTGGGCAAGGGTAAAACGTCATCCTATCCAAGGATATCTGTAATGAAGTCCTCACTATCATGGCGAATCGGGGTATTGAGGAAATTGCTAAACAAATTAAGGCGAATAAATATTTTTCAGTCACTGTGGACTCAACACCCGATATATCACATCAGGATCAGCTAACAATAATTTTAAGGTATTGCAATAGTAAAGGGCTTCCATTTGAAAGGTTTATAGGATTCTATGATAACATTGGGCATGGGGCACAAGAGCTTGAGCAGTGCGTCATGGATATGCTAAAGATATTTAATTTGGACATTCAAAATTGCAGGAGTCAGTCATATGACAACGCAAGCAATATGAGTGGTGGATTTTCTGGATTGCAAGCGCGTATTAAGGCACATAATGAGTTAGCAATCTATGTTCCGTGTGCCGGACATTCTCTCAATTTAGTTGTTCAAAATGCTGCGGATTGCTGCTTCGAAGCAACATCTTTTTTTATGCTAGTTCAAGCTTTTTATACATTTTTTTCGGCTTCTACACATAGATGGAACTTGTTGTCTAGTACAATAAGAGATTCATCAGGCTCTGAGAAATCGCTCATGTCAAAAAGGGTCAATACAACTCGTTGGTCTTCTCGCTTTGATGCCATAAAGGCGCTACAAAGTAGTTACAATTCAATAAAGACTTGTTTAAATAATATAGCAACAGATGCTAATGAGAAAAATATTGTAAGAGTCGAAGCAAGTTCGTTATGCGAAAAACTTAATTTCTTGGAAAATGGGATAATCTTATCGTTTTGGTTGGATATTTTGCAAAGGGTTAACGATGTTAATAAAACTGTACAAAGAGAGAATTTGGACTTGTGTACAACTTCCCAACTTTTCTCGTCTTTAGTAGAATATTTTGATTTCTTACGTGATCGCTTTGACCATTATGAGAGCTTAGGAATGTTGTTAACAGAAAACGAAAATTATATTGAAAGGCGAAATATCAAACGAAAATTAGGAGAAAAAAGTTCCGACGTAAATTTATTCGTCGGTCAGAAATATATTCAAATACATTTGAATTTCTTTTTAAGCTAAAATTAATAGAAGATGAAAATATTATCACTGTAGCAACCAAATTAAAGGAAAAATACAGCTCCGATTTAGATGAATATTTTCCTCAAGAATGTGTTAATCTAAAAAAACTATTAAATTTTATATCAAAAATTAAATTAGAAACTCCATTAGATTTAGTTCATGCATTATATGAGAATACACTAATATCTACATTTCCCAATATCAATCAGTATTTGTTTACGCATTTTTTTTTCTATAATGGTCACAAATGCAAGCGGTGAACGATCGTTTTCTACTCTAAAGAGAGTTAAAACCTATTTACGAAACTCAATAGCGCAAGAAAATTTAAACTCTTTGGCAATTATTTCAATTAATAAAGATATTCTTGATGAAATAGATACATCTTGTATAATCGAAAAATTTGCGTCACTAAAAGCAAGAAAACAATCGTTTAAGTAATTTATATGCATTATTATATAAGTATATTTATGTGTAATTTATTTTTTACGTTCCTTTAAAACCAAAAATCTGTTTTACTATTTGTAGAAAGCTTAAGAGTTTAGTTTGTTTTTTTTGGGAGTTTTAGTTGTAAGAGAGTTTATGCTATAGAATCGTTTATTTTTATTTGTATACTGGCGTTGACCTGATGCATTTTTTATTTTGTTTTTTTGTAAAATTTGTCTGAACATTTTTTGAAATAAAAGTTTTTTCAAAAAAAAATTTTTTTGAACGAGTGGGGAGGGGGGAGCGCTGTATTTTTGTAGCACCGGGCGGCAAACTACCTTAAACCGGCACTGGGTTGGTTCAGTAATGAGTTGGGACAGATTAATATTAAGTCACTATAACAGGTTTCAGAATTGTAATGACGCAAGCGGCCATTTTAAACTAGGAAAATTAAAGTAACCGACTATTACTAAATTTTTACATGCCCTTGACAAGTCTTGCATCTTTTCAAAAAGCTTTTTGTTATTTTCCAAACTGTTGAATTTTACTAGCGAATATTTTACTGTTGTAAACCTAGGAACGGATTCACCCAGAGTACACTTTCATACGGGCTGGGCTGAAGCCTTTCAAATAAAAGTATTGTATCACATAACGATGACCAGTTTTTCCCATTTAGACAAATTAACTAAAAATGTTCACTATTGATGGCTGCCAAACAAATATTCAATAACGTTTTTAAATAAACTATTGCTTTGTAGCTTGGGTACTTTCTAATACAGTGATATTTTTTAAATAAATAAAAATCGCTATCTCTAAGTCAAGCCGGGTACTTGACATATATATAGTTTTATTTTTATCACTAAATCTATGATAATTGTAAAATCTATTATTAATGTAACTTTACTTAAATAAATAGCATTTATTAGATTTGTTAAGTACTTACCCATCCCCCCTTTGCCACCGCCTTTCTTCTTTGGAGGCTAAAAAGTTTTACCATTCAATTAACTAACCTGAACTTTTTACTAAACAAACTTACCATTTTTATAATTATTTGGTTTAAAAGGTAATAATATTCTCAAAATATAAATATATAAAGTCAACAAATAAACCTAAACTGACAAGTTTTGTCAATAAGACTCAAACGCTATTATGGTTGCTAAGAAACTATATTTGATTTGATGGGGGTGGATCGTAGATAATATGTAATGTAAGGTCTAAGAGGTTGGTGCGATATACAGAATGTTCTTAAATATCATGATTTTTTTTTTAATAATTGATGTTCATAACGTCTTTGCTTTAATATAGATTACTGAAGATACCTTAGGTTTCATGAATAATGTTCGAAATATGACTGTTAAATGTAAGTGACTATCAAAAATGATGTTTGAATTTGTATATTCGTGTACTAATATAACAATTCAATGCAACAAACAACTAAATTATACCGATAAGACAATTTCGCCGATTATTTATTGATGCGTAGTTCATACGCTAGGTAAAGTCCAGTTCAGAGATCTATTAGAATCTTTGATGTCAAGTCAAAGTCAAAGTCAAAAAAGTTTATTACCAAAAAAATAGTTATAAACATAAAAAATAGTTATATACATAAAAAATTGTTATAAACATAGTTACATGAGAAAATAAAATTGACAATTTCTGGTAAAAGGAACTGCTTCGCGATTATATAAAACCGATAGCGCAATTTGCGTGAAATATGCCTTGAAAACATTATAAATAAACAAAAAAAAAATCCTAATTAACCTAAAAAAGAACAAAACTAAAACTAAAAAGGGTAGAAACAAAAAATGGCAAAGCAATTTGGCTGGCATGCGACGGAAGGTAACAAGAATAGATAAAAAAGAACCACAAAAGAAAGATTGGACAGGCCAGCTTATCTTTGGTCTTAGTTGATTTTGCAGTTTATACTACTATGTATCTACTACTAGTCATTCTACTAGGCATCTTGTTGGGAGTCGAGAAGAATTTGCTTTAACTTGGTGTAAAATTTATTAAATGACAAATCTTTAATATTATTTGGCAAGTTATTCCACATTGTAACTCCGACAACCGAAAATGACTTGTGGAAGTTACTTGTTCTATGTTGAGGTATCCTAAAATTTCCAACACTACGAGTATTGTGTAAATGCGAGAGAGTAGTAAATAAATTATTTAAATAAGGGGGTTGACCCGACTTTATTATTTTATATATAAAGGCATATATGTGGTGTGATATGCTCCCGATAGACAGCGCTATAAGAAAATCTTATACAGCTATTTTGCAATTTTTGTATAGATCTAGAAAGCTTAGATGTTATAGAATTAGAATATACGATATCACCGTAGTCGAGTAAGGAGAGAATGAGGCTATTGCAGAGATAATATTTGGTTTTACTCTTTAAGACATTTTTAAATCTGTACAGATTTCTAAGACGCATATAGCCTATATTTAATTTGATCTTAATGTGTGTCTCAAAACAAAAGTTAGAATCTAAAGTCAATCCTAATATTTTCACTTCATTGACAACTGGAATTTTTTCTCCATTAATCTCAATATTTATACTTTCATATAAGTGTCTCAGAATTCCTGACTTACAGCCATATAAAATGATGTTAGATTTAGCAGGGTTAATTTTTAAATTATGCTCATTGGAAAAATTAACTATGTTTAGTATATCCGATTTAATTTTTTGCTCAGAAATATTAAAATTTAAAAAATTTAATGGCATGTATATTTAAGAATCATCAGCATATTGTTGTAATTTACAATGTTCAATACAGTTAGGCATATCCGCAACATAAATCGAAAATAAAAGAGGTCCCAATATGGAGCCCTGAGGAACACCAACTTCCAAGTCAAGATACCTTGAGTGCTCCAAACTTCCATTGTTGTTAAAACACCGACTGTGATCTATTTTTAAGATAGGAATCAAAAAAAGAAACTGTAGATTCGGAACAACCAAAATATCCCAACTTTGCAAGGAGCATTGAGTGATTTATAGTATCAAATGCTTTGCTAAAATCAAGCACCGCCATGCAAGTACTTTGTTTATGTTCTTCGTAAAGTCTTATATTATCTAACATTCCCACCAGACTAGTAGTTGTACTATAATTCCTCCTAAATCCCGATTGCGTATCTGGAAGTATACCAAATGAGTTAACAAAATTATAAAGTTGTTGGTGAATATGCTTTTCTAGAATTTTAGAAACTACTGATAAAATACTTATAGGCCTTATGTCTTTTAGTTCTTTTGGATTAGAAATTTTTGAAATAGGTCTTATAAGTGCTTTTTTCTAGATATCAGGATATACATTTGTAAGAATGCAAGTATTTAAAATGTTTAGAAGTGGTTTTTTACAAAAAGGTAGGCAAAGCTTGATATCAATTATACAAAGTCCGTCAGCTCCTATAGCATTTGATTTTATGGTCTTAATTATACTGTTAACCCTTTCTTCATCAAGAAGACTTAAATTTAATTCTTGAATACTATTATTCTATTTATTTTCCTTGTAAAAATTTAATTTGGTTTGTGATATATTATTGTTAATTTGGTTAACGCATTGAGAAAAATAATTATTTAGGGCTTCTCGATTACTAAAATTACAAGGCAGATCGGTATTCTTTGATTTAGTTAGATGTAGCTTATTAGCATTTATCCAGAAATCACGATTTTTTTTTGTAGAAAGTGTGTTAAAATATGATATTTTTTCCCGCTGAATAGCATGTTTTGTATAGTTTCGCAATTGCCTATAATAGTTTAAATTTAACTCAGTTTTATTTTTTTTATATTTTCGTAGTGCTTTATCTCGGAACTTCATAAGCAATTTAATATTGTCTGTTATCCAAGGAGTAAATGGTTTATTTTTAATATTTTTAGTCTTAATTGGCGCATGTTTATCAACTAAACAAAGTATATTGTTGTTAAAAGCTACAAGTTTATCGTTAACGGAATTTAGGTAATATATACTGTCCCAATTAAGTCTTAAAGCATCATGTCCAAATAAATCCGTATTAATAACACTATAGTTCCTACATTTCATTTTAAAATGTCCCTCTTTACTTTTAGGAAACTCAAGACAACAGAATACTAAGTTGTGATCACTAATGGTTTGTGGCAAAGACAACGAACCGACACCATTTATTGGGAAATGTTTATTTATAATAATGACATCAAGTAGGGTACTTGTATTGTTAGATATATTCCATCTTGTAGGCTCGGTTATTACTTGATTTAAATCAAATGTATTTAAGAGCGCTAAAAATCTGTCAGAAAGTCTACACTTCTTTAGTAAATTAATATTAATATCCCCCTTAAAAACCACATGATCAAATAAAGGAACAATATTTGTAAATAGATCCTCAAGGGAATCAAGAAAACTGTTAATATCTGTTGAAGGTGGACGATATATCACTATAATTCGAAGTTCTGTGGCGGGTTGTGAATGTGATAAACTTCAAAATTAACATATTTTTTAACATAAAAACCGACCCCACCGCCACGCCCTAATCGATCTTTCCTGACGAAATTATAACCCTCAATTTGATGTGCCAAGTTATCAGTATAAGCCGTCAACCAGGTCTCAGTCAATCCCAAAATGTCAAAATTATTATCAGTTATGTAATTTACAAATTCATCGAATCCAGTATTAAGGGACCGAATATTGAGATGACCACATAAAAACTTATTATTGGATTTTAATAATTGATACGTATTAAGACCGAACTGGCTATTTCCGCCATTATCATCCATTACAAAAAACAAGATTGTTCCTATTACCCTCCGTCAGCACCCCACGCCAATGCCATGCCCCCGAAAAATAACTAGCTAACCTAGCCATATCCATAAAAAATAAAACTAAGAATAACATAAAAAAAAAGTTGCCACCGCAAATAAAACTATGCTAGGCATATGTAGATATATAAAAAAATAAACAAAAATGAAATTAAATCCCTAATAGAGTCGGGTATTCCGAATATAAATTTAGTTTGTATATAACGCATTAAAAAATGTTAAGCTTCAACCTTATAGACTAGTAACTGTATTAAATTTTCTTTTCAACAACAGCCTTCTTACTATGCTACTTACTATGCTATTACGGATTGACAAAAAGAAAATTAATCGGTTTCTGCCAAAAAATTTAAAAAAAAGTAAATAAACAATAGCATTATTCTATCATACCTGGAATGTCTTTCTATTTTAGAAACAATTAAAAAAAAATGTCACATTATTAATTCATTCTAAAATTTAACAAAAAAGAAAAAAACATATCAGACCAAAAATAAATTAAATTATAGAAAATTAATCGCAAGAGCACTCTTACACTATGCCTTTTTTTAGATTAAATTTTCATGGTAGATTGAAAAATTGATGTGTCGCAGATGCCGCACTAACTAGTCCGTGCGCCTATGTCATATTTATTGTTGCATGATATATATGTTTAAATGGCAAAATTTTATATTGTCTATCTATGAAATAATTTTAAATATACGTAAAACCCCATGTTTTATACTATTGTTTTTTTTTTCGAAAATGTCAATTTTTAGAAAGAAAATAATATCAAAAAATTGACCGCGGACTAAAATCCAAGCATCTTTTAAAATGTTTTAAACACTTCCAGCACTCACAGACTTGTCACCTCTTTTTAGCCAGTCTATTAAACAAAGATAAAACACCTGCGTTCTGGCGATTCTTACTTTAGGCTGTGCAAGTGATTGTGTATCTCTCTCTATCCCACTGATTTTAAGAATTACGGGGCCGTACCCAAATAAATTTTTGGGCAGTTTTTGTATTACTTTCGACGTGTTTTTAAAGAGATCTTTAAGGATGGGTCTATCGCCTTTAAAATAGTTGTTGGATGGGTCTATCACCTTTATTAGTTGGGATATGAGGTTATTATTTGATGTGTTTTGCCGGTTATGCTTTTTACACGTTTATGAAAGTAAAGAATTTAGAATTTGGCCTGTATTCGTCTAAATTTTTTGCAGTTTTTACTGTGAGGAAGAATGTTTTTTTATTCGTGTTTATGGATTTGTTTTGGTATTATACCTAAAGACCTTAAAATGTTTCGGCCCTGGGAAAATAGGAAAAAAGTGTTTGTGCGGGCTTATGGAGACCGTGGGTGTACAAGAAAGAACATTTGTGATAAAAACAATAAGAGTGATCTGGACAGTGATTTAGACTTACATAGTTCTGATAGTTCATTTTCTAGTATTGAGGAAGCAAAAAGAAGCAAGGGAAGTAGAAGCTACAGAGGAAATCAAGCAGTTTTAAAACGTAATTGTTTAAGTACAGACGCCAAACAAATTTATCTAAATATTTATAACAATCTAAGGAATGATCCTCAGTTCACAAATGATTGTAGTGCTTTGGAAAAAACAGCGTTTTTAACAGGGGTTCCCTATAGTACAATATGCCTGTAAAAAAAAGATTAAAGACAGAATAAAAAGGAAAGATGCAGGACAATCAAAGGGATTTGACATGGATATTGCCAAATTGCTAAGGAAAGGTGTGTATTCTAAATACAAAAACAATGAGGTTCTGACCATAGAGACATCTTATCAGCAAGGGACAAACATTTCTCAGTCTCAACCTTGCGGAGATACCTAATAAAACTTGGATTTAAGCTTAAGATGGTTAACAAAAGAGCTGCTGTAATGGAATTGTCAGGTGGTGTATAGAATATTTGAGGAAAAGTTAAAAAATTTGGGAGGAAGAAAGATCCATATATTATTTAGCCGAAACATGGTATGATAAATTTATGATTGATGTATGATTTCCATTCTCTGGAAAAAAGTCCCTTTTTTGCCATATTAAGAAAACCATATTTTTATTAATTAAACAAGTTTAAAATTTTGTTTTTTACAGCTTACTGCCCCTGTTTGTCCTTCAGTGACACAATAAAGACTGCTTCTTCTACCATTCTCTGGAAAATCTCTTTTTTTGCTATGGTAAGAAAAATACTGTCTTTAATAAGAAAACAAGTCTACAATTTTGTTTTTTACCGCTTACTACCCCTGTTGTCCTTCAGCGACACAATGAAGACTGCTTCTTCCTCCATTCTCTGAAAAAAAGTCCCTTTTTGCCATAGTAAGAAAATCCCATTTTTATTAATTAAACAAGTTTAAAATTTTGTTTTTTACAGCTTACTGCCCCTGTTTGTCCTTCAGCGACACAATAAAGTTTATATAATGTAATGGTACAGTTAGTATCCATATGCTGATGTGCGAGATGAAGTTGGAATCCATGGCGGCAACAGAGAAACTGTTTCCTTCCTTAATGGAAGAAACTGCTAAAAAACATGACAAGAAAACAGAATTTAAAAAATTGTATTAACTTTTTGGGCCAGATTCAAAAAAAATGGGTAAATTTATAAAAGTATTTAGTATCCTCACTGTAGTTTTAGGATGCAGTATACTTAAAAAGTAGTGTTTTGTATAAGATTTTTAGTTTTTAGTATAAGCATTTATTTTTGTTAATTTTTATCTAATCTCTCCTAATATGCATAATAACTAAATACAAGGCAAACAAATTAATAAATATTACATTCAGGATGTAAAGTGTGTTTTTTTATATAAGATGGGGGTTTTCATGAGTATATTATTATAATAATATATAATATGTAATAATAAAAAAAACTATAATAAAGGACATTGAATATGGCAGCCACAATCCTTATTAATAATCACCACCATGTAAAAATAAATCTCAATTCCCAAAAAAAGGAAAGATATAAATTTTGAAGACAAACCAAAACATTTTACACTTTTGTGTCAAAAAGTAACTATTTAATGCCCTAATCCACAGAATAAATGGGCCTAAGTAATTCGTATCACCTATTGTCTCATCAAACTCAAAAATGCTTTATTGTCAATACAACAATATAAACATAGAAGTTGTAGACAAAGCCAATAGACTGTACATTAAAGGAATAAAAACGAGAAACTAATTTAAAATAAAATAAAATTATATAAAACTTTGAAAAATACTTAAATGCTAATCATTAAAAAAATCACCTAAACTATAGTACGCTTTACTAGCAAGAAATACTTTCGTCCTTGTACGTAGGCTTTTTTCAGTCTTAAGTTGTCTTATTTCTAGTGGAAGTTTATTAAACAGCTTTCTACCTCCATATATGATAGAGCTACTGACAAGTTCAAAATGAGGAATGGGTAGCCTTAACAAATAATTTTGTCGCGTATTATAGTGGCTTCCTAAGTGGAGTTCCTGTTTATATTTTCTAAAAACTAAGCAAACTGTTTCCAAAATAAAAATAAAACACAGGGTTAACATATTAAGACTTACAAAAAGCGGGCGACATGAGTCACGAGGCTTGGCCCACATAGATACCCAATGGCCCTTTTCTGGAGTACAAACACTGAACTAAAAAGTGAATTTGAACATGAACCTCAAAAGCAAATTCCATATTGAAGGTGCCACTCGATAATCGCGAAGTATGCAGATCTGGCGATGGAGAAATTAAGACTGGTGGCAATAACCCTTAGGGCGTAGCAGCCTGATGAGACTTTTCTACATACATTCACAATATGGTCTTCAAATTTAAGGAACTTGTCTATGGAAAGACCCAAAAACTTACTGAACGGTGGCATGGTAATGGCTTCATTATTTAAACATATATCATTTGTATTACATTTAAAATTAAGGATATTTGTTTTGGAAACATTAAATGTCAAAAAATGTTCCTCACACGTCTTTTATTTTTAACAAATCTGCACGTATATTGGCCTCCATTTAAGAAACATCAGAGTCGTGCCAGAGGATGGTGGTATCATCGGCAAACAATGTAAATTTGCCAGTTACCTACAGTTGTGGCAGATCGTTCAGATAAATGAGAAAAAGTAAAGGACCAAGTACTGATCCTTGCGGAACACCCACATTTATATTAAGTGTTTCTTAGAGATACCACCATTAAATTTGACAGCCTGGACACGATTTGATAAGTAGGAACGAAACCACTCAAGGGCAGTTCCTCTGAAACCATAGAGCTCCAGTTTCATCAGCAGCACTCTGTGACTCACGCAGTCAAATGCCTTGGACAACTCACAGAATACCGCTGCTGCAACTTCACCAACATTCAGTCGGTTGTACAGGTGCTCTAGAAAGCTAAAGATAGCATCATTTGTGCTCACAGACTCACGAAAGCCAAACTGCTGAATACTCAATAGGCCAAACCTATTTAAAAATGAAACCATCCTCACCTTAACGAGCCGTTCCACTATCTTGGCTAAAGTAGGCAATAACGCTATAGGTCTAAAGTTAGAAGGACAATCGCGATCGCCACCCTTGTAAAGAGGAACAATCATTGCTCTTTTTAAGCACTCTGTGAAAACTTCAGACATAAATGAAAAGTTAATTGACTCGGCCAAGACTTGCAAAGCAACAAGAGGTAAAACAGAAAATATTTTAAGAGAAAGCCCCTCCCAACCTGACGAACTCTTATTCTTAATATTAACCATTAACTATTTAAGCTCTTCTACACTTGTGGGGGCAAAAAAGAAAGATTCGGCTACTACCACATTGCTGAGATAGCTCCTGGGATCTATTTTTTGTGAGAGATTGGCTGCAAGGTTACTAGCAATATCACAGTAGAAGGAATTGAGGACATTGGAATCTAAGGTACTTGGAATAATCAAGACATTATTTTTGCCTCTAAGCTCATTTAAAATCTTCCAAGACTCTTTTGCTCTGTTGGAGGAATTATTTATCCTCCTTTGAAAGTAGGTCCACTTAGCCATTCTGATTGAGTTTCTGTAAATCTTGCGGTATCTGTTATAATAATTTAAAAATGTTGCATTGTTCATAGCGTATTTCCTAATGTAAAAAAGAGAGCGCATATTTTTTCCCAGATACTCGTAAACCCTTAGTATACAAAGGTTTTCTATTTCGTTTCTTAATATTGACAACAGGAAAAGCAGTGTTAAAATTGTTTAATATTATTTGATAAAAGCTATGCGGTGGGTTAACAGTAGTCAGTAGTCAATACATTATTCCAACTTGACATATTGCAAAGCAAAGAGACTTGACTTGTTATAAGGGACTGATGGCGCTAAAAACTAAACTTATGAAATTAAAATTTTTGGTTTAACTCATTTAACGTACGGGCGCATGTAGTAAAATTTTACGAATCAAATGTATAAATTCTTAAAAACATGCTTAAAACATTTATTAATTTAATGAAATGATTAAATATCGCTTAGAATATTATTTTGTGACTCTTTCCACATAAAATTTTGCGATTTAAACATGCATGTCATGTGACAATACAAGCAACACCGGCACACGGACTATTTGCGGTACATCAAAGATTCTAATAGATCTCTGAACTGAACTATAAGATCCTGTGTTTTTGAGAACTCCCCGCAATGTTTTTGCAGAATATTGTTGTGATATGAGTACTTACGATTACGAATCGGTTTGTTACCACGCCCAAATTTGGCACATTAAGTTTTTATACAGGGTGGTCCCCTAATGACAGTCTAAAATTTTGCAAATAATATGGTTTGGCATATATAAAGTTTTTAGTTGCGATATAACTTTTAATGTGTCTTATAATTGTGAAATAGAGTGGACAATTAATATATAGCAAAAAATTTTTATTTATACAGGGTGGCCCAAATTTTAGAAAAATAATTGCAGTTAAAATAATTTGAACACAATACACTTTTTACCTTTATTTATTTATTGTACGGATTTTTACACTGGTTTATTCCTCCTTTATAATAACAATATGAACAACACTCTAACCCAGCAGCCCTACAACGGCAACTATTTTGCCGCGAACATTTCGTGCAATTGCAGCTTGGTAAAAGATCGTCACTCGGGGGAAAAAGGTTAGTTACTGATTTTGGTAAGAGGCAACCATTCTCGATCTTGTATCCAAAACAAAGTAGATTAAGCAAAGTGGTATGTTCCAATGTATTTAAACAAAAGTTTTGATTATAACCAATAAAAAAAGCTCTTAAAATATGAAATCTAATATTTGCACTAGTTGGGGGTAACTTTTCGAAAGAAACATTTTTTTGGTGATGGTAAATCCAATATCTCAGTTCATTAAAATTTTTACATAAACTGTCCTTGCGGTATACTTTTACCAAAAACTCTTCTGCAAGCCGAACAGACCTTTCAATTTCACTTTTGGTTAAACCTAAAAACAAAATAAATAAGTGGTATAATTTTATGAATTATAGTGGTTATATATTATTATACCTTGTGCAAAGTTCAAAAGATACTTTTCTGGTTCGGCTTGAAAAGCAGCACATTTTGTTCCAACTTTGCTCGTATAATCCGCTCCAGTCAAGTGGTAAAGTGCAGGAAGTACCAAACAGGTTTCTGTGCCACAACGCAATGCCATAATATGTATTGCGATGTCTCGTTTTGTAACCCCTGTTCCTGCTTTTATCCATAGTTCCGGATAAAGATTAAATTTAATATTTAAAACCAATAGTGTCGATAAAATCTTTACCTTTAATCCAACAGATTCAAATTTTCTAAACTGATATACTGTCATGATTATAATGTTAGTATCAGATGACAAAATACATATTTTCTTATGATTTTCACGTGCTGCCTGAACTATGTGAATCATTATTCTCATATCAGCTTCCTCAATCTCTCTACTTTCCAACATATTTAACAAATCAGAAGAAGATGATGTTGATTGAAACGCTTCGGTATTTGTAGCGCTACAAACCAGTTGAACGCCAGGCCAGAATTGGTAACCATTTTTTAAAATAAATAAACGCAGAAAGCGTCTTGTAAGTTTTGAATAGAAATTATTTCTTCTTCGTAATTAGATGAGTCATATTCTTTAAAAAATGCTTCGAATTGTAAACGTTGCAGCACTTGTTTGCGTGTTCGGGAGTTAAAGAAACAAAAGTTAGGTCACAGGCGCAGTTAAGTTATATGCAGTAAATGCAGGCACTATGCAGTAAAAATTATAATAGAAATAATAAAAAGAAATAATAAAAAAGAAAGCTTATGAGCTGGAATGTTTACCATCCCTCCTGTATTATATTCTTGAAGAGGTAAAAGGTGACTAAATGATAAAAGGTTATTAGAAAGGAAGAAAATGTTTTCAAGTATATACAGTTCTTTTCGTTAATGTGCCCCCTCTTTATTTTTTGAACGGATTAATTCAAAATATTGAAACTTAAGGTGATGCAGCTGATGAATGAATAGTATGTTTTAAAGCAAAATTGACAGATGAAAATTTGAAGATGGCTGCTGGGCGCCATCTTGGAAAAAAAAATTAAATGGAAAGGGTGGTCTTGTGGCACATCATTTCGAAGCTCCTGACGAGTACTTTACAACCCTAGAATATAAATTTATTATCTTTACCTACTACAAAATGGTAATACATTTAATAATTACCTGAATACATTAACATTTAACTTGATATATCGAATAAATTCATTGAGTTCGATTGAGAAGATGCTGAAAATAGTTGTCTTGAACTTCTTGACACAAGAGTTGACAAACAGTCGGTCCAAAATTTCACACCGAATATTTTCAAATACACTAACATCGATATTTCTACAAATATTCGTTATTATCTTGTCGTAAATCCAACACTGAAGCAGGTTCAGTTTCGTACACCTTTTGCTTCGAATAGCCCCATAAAAAAAGTCTAGGGGTGTCAAATCTAGCGAGCGCGCTGGCCATTCCACAGGTCCGCGACGACCAATCCAACGACCGGAGAAATTGTTATATAAATAGTTCTGAACTTGTCTGGAGTAGTATGGTGGAGCTCCATCTTGCTGGAATACAATATCAATATCAAATTCATTAGGATTTTGGTGATTAGAGGGTCAATAGCAAGGGCATCGCCAGCCGGTAAGCTAGGGAGGGGCAGCATAAAAGAACTAAAGACAAAAAATAAAAATTTTAATTAAAAAAATAAAAACCGAACAAAATATTTACATGAAAATCAATTGAAACATAATCTTCTAGGGTTCTTTGCGAATTCGTTAGTCACTTTGTTAACAGAATAGTCCAAGTTTTTAAAAATGTGTTGCCTGTGTACACTCATCATAGCAAGGCCATTGAGTCGAGTTTCAGACATGGTGCTCCTCAACCAGGTTTTGATTCTCCTAAGGCTACTAAATGACCTTTAAACTGTACAAGTCGTACAAGGTAATGCAACAAGGCTCTGTAAAACCTTCTTAATTTCAGGAAAGAAATCATCAGTTTCCTTAAGGATGTCCACAACACTCATTTTGACCGATTCTGGTTTTTCCTCCTATATTTTTTCCAAAGCTCTATCTCATTTTGGATATTTGTAACACCGTAAAAATTTTTTAAATTTCTCGCAATCCTCTTCAAGTTCTTCCAAAGAAATGTTTTTCATTTGCGCAGGATGTAGTTTTGACAAAGTAAATGATGGTCTATTTTCTTCACAAAACCTTATTTCTAAGGAATTTATAATTGAGTCCAAATAGGGAATTGTTGTGGACCTGCGCCAAAATTCTGAGGGGCTTTTTGATGGGTGGTTGCTACGGTGTTGTCTTTCAGCAGTACGCGGTATTGATTTCATATCCGATCCAATTTTTTCCGCAATAACAGAAGAATCTTTGAAAATTTCTTCTGTTATTTTTTCGGGATTCTCACGGTCGTTTTTGATCAATTTTAAAATACGATCAATATGCTGTGATGCCTCAACTGCATCCAAGGAGACTGATTGGAGCACGTTTACTGTTGGTTCTAAAAGAGCGGAATATTTGGCTATCAATCCAAGGCTAAAAATAAACGAAACTTTGGAAGCTGCAGCATGGAGCTGATATGCATGTTTCTTTGTCGTAATATTGCCATCTGGAGACAGGGTTTCTAGTGCCTCCATTATATCACAAAAGTTCTCTTTAAAAACTCTGATGCTCTTGTATTTCTCGCTCCACCGTCCATCCATCTTGTTTCGCACAGCTTGGGAATATTGGGTATTAATTTTCTTCTTAGAACCGATTCACGGAAAAATATAATTATATCTTTGATGGCCCCAACTGTATTTCGGATCTCCGGCAGAGCATTCAGATCATTGATTACCAGGTTGAGTTTATGCGACGAGCAATGAAAAAATAGTGCTTTCTTGCATTTTTTACGCAAAATAGCCTGAATGCCACCTTCTTTTCTAGACATCATGGAACAACCATCGAATCCCAAACCAACGCATTTATCTGGATCGAGATCCTCTTTCGTCAGGAATTCGTTTATTGCCGTGGCAATCGATTTAGCGTCCAAGGCTGTAAGCTCAGCAAATCCGAGGAATACTTCTTCAATGTTGCTGGTTTTCTCATTAAAATATCTTATGCCAACTGAGAGCTGTTCCTTTCCAGAGATATCCGCTGTTTCGTCTGCTAAAATGCTATATGCTTGCGATATCTTCACATTTTTGATGCAATCGGCCTTAATAACATCTCCACAAATACTGATAATCTCATTCTGGATGTCAACCGATCGATAACTTGCATTTTACTTTCCATGCTCAAGATGTTTTTTTAAAATAGTGTCTCCTGCGTTAGTTCGCATCTTATACAGCCCTTTCAGAATTCTATCACCATAGCTTGCCCCCCTTAATGCTAGGTCGTGGGATCCGCAAAACGCAATGCAGGAAATAATCGATCTTATAATTTTCCTATTTTTTTCAAGACTTTCCTGAGAGTATTTGTTAATTTGCACATCTACTGGCACATTATCAAGAAAAGATTTAGCTGCTTTCAATGCCGTCTTATGAAAGTGAGTATCTGCGTGTTTTCTGCAGTATTTATGAACATCTTTGAACTTACAAAACGGCCTTATAATGAACGAACCTAAAACACCTCTAACGGAGCTCAGATTGGGTGGAAATAGTGTACAGAATTTACAGAAGGCTCCTTTTTGTTGGCGGGAGTATGCTAACCATGGTGAGTACATTTCCAACCAGGAATGATTGAATTTTCTTTTCAGATACTGGGCGTCTTTGGTAAAGTCGTACGTTTTCCGTAGTATCCGTAGGTTCTGGGCTCAAAGTGAGCGTAATCGTTTCAATTCGCTTTTCACTTGCGAGCGCTTCGAGCCCCCGAAATGTAAATATGTATAGGTATAGTATAGCCTTATCTTAGATTGAAGTTACATAATAGCCTAATTATTAAATGAAATTAGAAATTATTAAGTGATAAGTTACGAAATATACGTTTTCAAAAGTAAAGTTTCAATTAGCCGGATGACTGGTTTAGCGTTAACCTCTAGGCCTCTAGGGGGAGGGCAACTGCCCTCCCCTGCCCCTCTCTGGTGACGCCCTTGGTCAATAGTAATTTCCAGCATATCCAAGTACACTTCCCCCGTTAAATTTTGTTCGATAAATAGAGGCCCCACAATATGGTTTCCCAATATCCCTGCCGAAACGTTTATTTTTTCTGGATATTGAGTATGAGTTTCTCGGAAGACGTGAGGATTAGTGTCACTCCAATAACGACAATTTTGTCTATGAACATTACCGTTGCGAAAAAATATACATTCATCACTAAAACAAATATTATGGAGATAGAGAGGATGCTGTGCAATGGTTTTTTTTACGTAACTGTACTTAACGTAATTTGTAGAGATGTGCATGTCAGTGTTTTGGTATTCAGGTAATTATTAAATGTACCACCATTTTGTAATAGGTAAAATATTGAATTTATATTCTAGGGTTATAAAGTACGTCAGAAGCTTCAAAATGATGTGCCACAACACCACCCTTTCCATTACATTTTTTTCCAAGATGGCGCCCAGCAGCCATCTTGAAGTTTTCATCTGTCAATTTTGCTTTAAAACATAGTATTCATTCATCAATTGCATTAACTCAAGTTTTAATATTTTGAATTGATCCGTTCAAAAAATAAAGAGGGGGGAGGGAAATTAAAAAAAGCACTGTATATATATATATATATATATACACAACCAAACTTATATGGAATCACCCAGTAATTTCGCAAAATGGAATTTATTTTAAAAAATAGTCATTGAGGATTAAAGGGCACTTTTTCAAAATCAAGTTTTAAAAAAAAAAAATAAAACTGATTACAATTTTCACAATGATAGAACAAAAAACAAAAAGTGTAGATTTCTATAAAAATGATTTTTCTGAATATGACAATTTAACAAGAAAGTTAATTTAAAATTAAATGTTAATAATCAGTATTGTCACCTCTAGCATCGATGCAAGCACGAATTCGACGAGGCATGCTATTTATCAAATTGTCAATGTCTTCTTGGGGAACATTTGTCCATTCCTCTAAAACCGCTTGAATAAGTTGCTCAGTGTTACCAGGAGCATTCTGGCGAGCTCTAATCTTTCTTTTTATCTTATCCCATAAGTGCTCTATAGGATTAAGATCCGGTGACCAAGAAGGCCACTCTAAAACGGCAATACCTTCCGTTTCTAAGAAACATTTTCAATGCCCCTCCACATACCAGCAGAGTTGTGGTATGTGAGGGGCATTATCTTGCATAAATAAAAAAAAATTGCCAAAACCACCTCGCCAGAGCCTAACTACAGGTTGCAATACCAAATCTACATACCTTTGACCTGTTAGGGTTTGTCGAATTGGAATTAAAGGAGTTCTTTCAACAATCATAATTCCACCCCAAAACATTACAGTACCTCCTTTGTATTTCGGGATAGGTTTGGCAGCACGAAGTCTAGTTTGTCTCCCTCTACCTCTTAAAATGCGAATCCGCCGGTCATCGGATCGTAGTCCTATTCTGGTTTCATCCGAACATAAGACATTTTTCCAATTTTCAATATCCCAATTTTCATGCTCCAAACACCAATTTAAACGGTCAATTTTATGTTGCCTTGAAAGTTCTGGAACCCTTAACTATCTTCTGCTAAATAATTCCCGAGCGCGAAGTCTTCTTCTAATAGTTTCGACAGAAACACTCACACCCGTAGCTTGTAAAAGTTGCCTTTGAAGCTCTGGATGAGATGTTGTGGGATTTCTTCTTGCTATTTGAGCTAAAAAGCGATCCTGCCCTTCAGTAGTTGCTCTTTCACGACTTCTCCTTGGTCTGTTTTTTAAGGTTCCCAATTCCAGAAATCTTGAATATGTTTTTGAAACAACACCTTGTGTAACCCCCACCGTTCTAGCTATCTGCCTTTGTGACATGCCTTGTTCTGCCAGAGCAATAATTCTTCCCCTCTGAACTTCCGATAGCCCAATGTATGACATTCTTGTTTAGTTTTCAAAAATAAATAAATTATAAATTTGATGCGACTTGCAAGTGAAACAGTAAAATCGACACTGCTAGGTAAAACATTATTATTTATTATTAATCTGCCTGTCCTTGAGAGTAAATACTTGTACTTTTTTATTGCTTGCAACAAAAAATATCTTACTAAAATATTTCGTATTAATACAAGGTGATTCCATATAAGTTTTGTTTGTGTGTATATATATGGATAGGGAAGGAGATTGATTTCTGAAACCTGGCGCCTAATGACGTGGCCCGGACGTGGGCGGAGGAAAGAGGTTTTGGGATCGTTTGGGCTTTCGCGGATTGTTTAGGGGTGAAGGGACCAGAGTTACTACTCCTCCTTTTGGAGGAGATAAACAAGGAATGAGAAAGTCGTCATCATTTACTTTAGGAGAAAAGTTTTCTGCTTTTAATGAGCTGTTTTTAAGAGTTTGCTACCGGTTCTATTTCCATTGCGGAAACTGGTAGCGTTACTGTGGTGTTTTCGGGACCGGGGCAGGCTTCTCCGACCACGGTAGCAGCAGAGGAAATGACAAGGGTGGTGGGGTTTGTGAGAGGTCAGTTTAGAATGGTATATTTATATGTTTGTGGGTAGGCCGGTATTGAGCGAGAGCCCTATGCAGACCATGCCCCGCACTTCGCAATACTTTTGCGACCCGTTAAAAACGGACCGACGAAGTGATGATCGTAAACATTTTCTGGCTATAGTTTTTATTTTTAAAAGGATCATAAGTAACGGCTAAGCAAATTATCTTCGAATTTTATTAAGTATATGCTCAAATAAAACTATGACATTATATTAAACCTAAATAAAATAAGAAGAGAACCTATAAAGGGAAAAAATATAACAACAGCCTCGGCATGAAACATTAAAGTTTTGAGCATTTAGTTATAACTAAAAAATTGCCTGCCAGGGCCTGTTATCTGTCACTCTTTTTAATTTTCTTACGAGTTTCAGGATGGTCTAATTCCTTGACTATTTCTTTGAATTTGGTGTGCGTTACATTAAAGCTGATTTGAAAATGTCTCATAGAACTAAAAACCTTAGAAGACCGCAACTTAGGCTTATTTTAGTATATGGCTTCCGAGGCATACAGGTATTCCAGAAAATGGAAAAGCCAACGAACTTGCTAGAAAAGGTTAGAATGGCGAAATGACAGAGTTGAAGAAAGAAATCATGTTTATGAACTATAAATAGACGAAAAAATTACTAAAGACCTTAATTTAAGAGGAACAAAGTCAGAACATTTATAGGTAACAGAACGGGATACAGGCCGTTAAAGAACACCTAAAGAGAAATGGAGTGTATGCTATGCTAAGTAGGCAATATCGGGGTGAGCATAATAAGTCTTTAGGCTGAGGTGTATTTGGGTCCAATGAACGAATCGCAAAAGAGGAAAAAAAATTAGGGCTGAAAAAAAGACATGTCATTCAAAAATGTCGAAATATTAGTCCCACGGAAAAATCGAATGAACTTAGGAAATTGAATATTCTTAAAAACAAAATTAAAGCTATTGTTGATAATTGAAAAAACGTGAATAAATTAAATAGGCGCTTTTCTAAAACTACTCAAGAAAAACTCTTTGAATGTTCTTTGAATGACTCCAGTAAACAAAAATTTTAAAAGAAATTACTTTATTGTCCAAAAATCTTTTATATGTAATAAATAGACTTAAACATATAAGTTCACAGATATTCTTAGCAGTCCGATAATAATACACATTTTCCATTCTTATTTCTGGCATAACCTGTTTTACAGACGGACCCTGGTATACATATTTTAAGGCATTTCTTATTTTCTATTTTACAGAATTTGTCACACTCATCATATACTTCATTAGTGGAACATTCTTCTGAAATTTAAAACGAAAACATTAGATGAGTTTTATTATTTTGCACAGTTTGTAGCTTCATATTTGTAAGTTATTATATAAATATAGCATTTAAACTTAGGAAATTGAATATTCTTAAAAACAAAATTAAAGCTATTGTTGATAATTGAAAAAACGTGAATAAATTAAATAGGCGCTTTTCTAAAACTACTCAAGAAAAACTCTTTGAATGTTCTTTGAATGACTCCAGTAAACAAAAATTTTAAAAGAAATTACTTTATTGTCCAAAAATCTTTTATATGTAATAAATAGACTTAAACATATAAGTTCACAGATATTCTTAGCAGTCCGATAATAATACACATTTTCCATTCTTATTTCTGGCATAACCTGTTTTACAGACGGACCCTGGTATACATATTTTAAGGCATTTCTTATTTTCTATTTTACAGAATTTGTCACACTCATCATATACTTCATTAGTGGAACATTCTTCTGAAATTTAAAACGAAAACATTAGATGAGTTTTATTATTTTGCACAGTTTGTAGCTTCATATTTGTAAGTTATTATATAAATATAGCATTTAAAGGAATTATTTTAAATTTATTGCAAACACCTTTGAAACTTGTAACTAAAATATTTGTAGCTATAAATAGTTCGTTATAAGATAGGGTAGACCGGGGACAAAAGTGCCACGGGGAGAAAGTGCCACTTGCCGCCATTTTTTTAAATTAACCAAATGCGCTCGACACTTGAAAATGTCAATAGGTTTAATTTTATAAGCTACATAAGTCTTTTTTCCTCTACATAAACGTCTTGCTTTAATATAATACATATTGCGCACTTGCTTTAATATAATACATTTGCAAACTTGATCGCACTGTATTTCCTAATCTAAGTAACAAGCAATATTATTCTCCAGAAAACGAACTGATGCCAAGAGTTCTGCATTCTGGAATAAAACAGGGTGGTCTCTGGGTAATAATCTTGAAATTGGATGGTTCTAAAACATAACAAGACTGATTTGTCACAATTTAAAGTTGTTTCTTGGCACTGAATCATCTCTGAGCCTGATCTACTGTCTGCTGTTTAAGAAAAAATTTCTGATATTTTAGCTCAAATTAGGCTGTTCGAGTTATCTGCAAAATTAATGAAGCTAGAAGAGTCATTAAAAAAGAAAGAAAGGCGCCAATCATACCTCCGTGGGGTACTTCTAGTTCAAAAATAATTGATTCAGAAAATGTCTTGATCTCAAGATAGACCTTCTGAAATTTATTTTATTTATTTTTTATTTATTTATCAAAAACAAATAGGATGTTAACAGGCCGAAACCTAAAGGAACATCCACAAATTACAAAGTGTTTAAGGTGTACTTAACTAATACAAAATTAAAAAATAATACAAGAGCAGAAATACAGTGCTAAGTTTATAATTTTGTGTTTTTGTTAATTAGAACATGGATCTCTGATTCTCTTTTTAAACATAGAAAGAGAGCGGCAAAATATATCTACAGAAAAAAATTTGGAATTATATAGGGAAAGCATACGACTTAACGGCGAATTTCTTGCTACATTGGTTCTATACAAACAGACTGGAAACAAATAAGAAATTCGAAAATTTTGCTGAGGTATATGGAAAGATATTTGGGATATTAGATAACTCGAGTCAATCTGATAGTTAATTATTTTATAGAGAAAGAACATGTCTGTGTGAGAGCGCCATGTTTCAAGTGAATATAATTGATATTTAACTCTAAGTTCTATTAAATTAGCATGTAGGTTAAATATAGCATGCACTAGCATGCACCGCATATTGCGGAGCCCAGACGACGGAGGCAAAACCCAAACGACTATAAATATAGGCAAAATATAATGCTTTTAGAGAGCTTTTAGAGGTTAATAGCCTACTATTTCTTACAATTAATCCCAGCATGGTTAGCTGGCAAAGGTTAGCTTTTGATCATATATGACACCCAGATCCCTCACCATTCCATTAAAATTATAGTCGAATTGAAATAAGTTAGTATTACGTGTAAAACTGATGAATGCTCATTTATCATAAATTAAGGTAAAGTTTATTTCTCTGACAATACTCATAAAATCTGTCCAAATCATTTTGTAAGAGAAAGCAATCACCGAGATTATTAATGGAAGCAAAAATCTTAATATCGTCTGCATAAAGTAATATTTTGGAGAAGGTAAAACATTTTATAGCATCATTTAAATAGATTATAAATAGTAAGGGCCCCAAGTGGGAAACTTGAGGTACGCCTGAGGTAACTGGATACGTGGAGGACTAGTCGCCATGTACAGTGACATACTGGGATCGATTAAAAATGTCCGACGCTAACCACCGCAGGAGATCTCCATGAACTCCCACTCCAGCAAGTTTCTGTAATAAAGTGTTATGATCAATTTTGTCAAATGCTTTGCTGAAGTCAGTAGTCAAGTGAACAGAGTATATATTTCGAGTAAACAACTAAGTTGGAATCAATTGATCGTTTGGGAAAAAAACCGTGCTGCTCATCGATAATAATTATAGGTTTTAGAAAATGTATCAATTTATTATGAATTATTGATTCAAAAATTTTACCGAAGATATCAAGTTTACTTATTGGTCTATAATTTTTCACACTAGATTTGTCACCACTTTTATAAATTGGCACCACATTAGCCATCTTCCACTTGCAAGAAAACAAACATTGCTTAAGAGATAAGTTATAAATAATAGACAATGGTTTATATAGCGAATGTGCACATTTTTTTACAAAAGAATACGGTATATCATCAGGCCCGCCACCCTTACTCTCGTCCAAGTCGGACAGAGCTCTCCATACTTCTTCTGGATCTAAAAAGAATGCATTAGGAATAATTGCATCAAATATGGGTGAATTATTATGATTTACTGACTGTACATAGGGTTGAAAAGCTTCCCTAAAAAAATATGAGAATAGTTGGCTGATTTGAGGTCCCCGAGCAGCTTTCTGATCAAGGTATATAGAATTGGGTATACCACTACTTTTATTGTTAACCGAGATCAATTGCAAGAATTTCTTTTTATTCTTTGAAATATCATTATCAACAGATTTTACATAATTAACATAATCCGAATGTACCATTGTTTTACTTTGTCGACGTAACTTACTAAATACGCGATGATGAATTTCAGAATTTAATCTTTTCCATTTTTTATGAGCTCGATTCGCTTGCAAAATTTTATCAATAGTTTTTTTACTAAAATAAAGTGGAAAATTTTTATTAATTTGTTTTAAAGGTACAAAATTATTTATTGCATGATTTACAATTTCATAGAGTTTACTTATACATAAATTTTTGTTATAATCTTTAAAAATGTCTTCCCAATCAAAATTATCCAAATGCAAATTTAGACTATCGTAATCACCTTTTTTAAAATTATGGACATTAGTGTTATTCTTGCAATTAAGTTTATCCACAGGTGAAAGGCAAATATCAAATTCCATAGATTTATGATGGGGGTCCTCTTGGATTAAAGGCAGCTGATAGTGCTTAATATTTTGACAAAAAACTAAATCGTTGGTTAAAATTAAATCAAGTGTTCGGTTATTTTGGTTTTTGAGATTATTCATTTGGAAAAGACCAACGAAGTTAAGCATGTCATAAAAAGTATTAAATTTAGGGTTATGATTTTCAGCTACATAGTAAGTTTCTCTCGGTATCCAATTAATAGTAGCGAAATTAAAATCACCGCAGATTAAAATTGTATCCCCTAATATAAAATTTGATATGCTATAAAGCTTATCCAAGAAGCAGGTTAGCGCAAGATCATTACCTAGTGGAATATAAATACAACAAAAATGGGCTTTACCGCCATTCTTAAAGTAAATCATAACCCAGATATCCTCTGCATCACTTTCCCACTCTGAACGTCTCACAACAGTATATTCGTCTGACACAGCAATTAAACATCCTGGAGGTGGATGACTTTTCACGCTCCCAGTCTGTTCTCGGTCTCGTCGAAAAACATGGTAACCATCGAATAGTTCAGAACCAAAAACATCAGTATTCAACCAAGTTTCTGTTAGAAAGATACAATTAAAGTTGTTGGAAAGTAAATTACACTTGAAATCTTGAGTTTTAGATCCTAGGCCTCTTACATTTTGATAAAAAGATGAAAAAAACGTGAATAGCATATATTAAGACTAAGAAAATATCACTGCCGCAAATCTAAGTTAAATTTTAAAGAAAAAGTCCACATAGTAAGTAAATCTTCCTCACTTCTTATTTGCTTGACATCGCTTCCGGGCATTTTTCGCACTAAAATATTGCCATTATTAATCCAGACATATTTGTAAGACTTGGCTCGAGCTTGTTCGAAATTTTTTTTTAAAAAGGAGTATATTATGTGGGGATAGATGTTCATTTATGAATATGTTATTTTATATACCTTCAAAAGAGAGACCGTCTTTATTATTACCTCTTCTTAGTTTTGAGACCTGAAGAACATTATCTCTTACTTTGCGTGATGCATATTTTATTACCACATTTTTAGGTTGATCTTTGCGAAAGGATTGAACCCTCTGCGCATGCTCTATAGCATCTTCTTCAACTTCAAGTCCGATCAAGGTGTGAATCTTCTTGCAATTCTCCCGGAAAGCTCTTTAACAGTCTTTTTTAAGGTCTCGTTTTCCGTTTTTAATATTTCAATTACCTTCATTTCTTCACTTAACTTCTTTAGAGATTCCTCAAACTCCGACACCTTATGAGAACAAAAATCCACAGACTGTAAACGTTCATCTTGCTTAGTGCGGAACTCGCGAATTTGAGCCTTAATATCTCTCATAAAATCGACCATTTCAGGTTTAAATCCAATATCAGCAGTACTCGTAGAATGACCCACCCCAGTTGGGGCATCGATTGGACTTTGACCCACAGGATCGCCGCTGCCGCTGCAACTTGAACATTTCCACAAGATGCCCAGTTTCTCGCTAATGATACTTACTTGGTCTATCGATAGACCAACACATTTAGCATGATAAGAATTCCTACAGATTCCTTGGCATTATATACCTGGAGATTTTTTCGTTATTTGTGACGTGCAGGATATACATATGGGCGACATTGTTTACTTAATTAGGCGCAAACTATTTCATATGTCGTTATAAAATTATAGAGTATCACTAAGAACACTGTAAGTTGGCAACAAAACTTACGGTGGCGGGCCTGATGGTACAAAATGGCACAATATTTACTTTATTTTTACAAAATTTACTTTATTTAAGAGACTTTAGCTACTAAATATTGCGTTTAAATAGAGAGCTGCATAAATACACACTGAGAAATGCTATAGACATAGACTAATACTTAGACATAGAGGAATCTTCCTAAAAGATTGAACTTATTTTAAAAAAGGGTATGCCATACTGTATACCATACAATTCCAGTTTATTTAAAAAAAAGAATCTAGTCTAGCCTGCTTTGGTTAGGTCTTTGAGAGCTCCTACAGTTTTTATTTTACTTTCTAAATTTTAAACTATTATTCAGATAAAATCATAGGTGGAAGTTTTAACTGCTCGGCCTTTACGAAAATCGTGCTGTGAAGAACCGAAGATCTTTTCTGATTTAAAGGACATAGACTGGAGATGTTCTTTCAACATCGCCTTCACAAATATTTTTTGATAACAAGCTTATTGATGAATAGTCAAAGTCAAAACATACTTTATTTACTAAGTGAGGAGGTGGGGATTGGAAGAGATAAGTTGTTTACTTGACAAGTATTATGACTGGTGTAGGATGGTGGACTAACAGACTTATCACATCTTTAATTTTGTGAAGGTCCTCTACTATGAGAGATCCGACTACTTTTTGATCTTTGTTATGGCACAGAATTGTAGTATCATCGGCAAACTGAACCACTAGTCCATGCAGTGGTAGAGAGCTTAAGTCATTAATGTATAATAAAAATAAAATAGGACCTAACACTGACCCTTGAGGTACACCACATTTAAGGTGTAGTATCCTTGAAGAAAATCCAGATGCAACCACCCTCTGGGTGCGACCAGACAAGCATGACTTTAACCACCCCAAAACCACTCCCCTAAATCCGTAAAAATCAAGCTTTGACAGCAGTATTCCATTCCATCCACACAATCGAAAGCCCTGGACAGATCACAGAACATCGTTACTGCAGCCTCCTTGGAGTTCATAGATAGATACATACCCTCCAAGAATCTGAAAATGGCATCCTGCGTGCCCTTAGATGACTGAAATCCATACTGATTAGGGGACAGCACTGCCGTATTTGCCGCTCAAGAACCTTGGAGAGGGTAGACATAATTGATATGGAACGGAAGTTAGAGGGTCAGTCGAAGCTACCACCTTTATGAAGAGGGATAATCATAGCTTCCGTTAAACAGGATGAGAACTCGCCCTGAAGCAATGACTGACTGATTGCCCAAACCAAAGCACTTAAAGCGCTCTCAGGCAGAAATAACAGCAGATGTGAAGAGATACCATCGGAACCCGAAGACCTATGTTTTTTCAAGCACTGAATTGTTTTAAGGACCTCGGTGGCATCTACAGGGTGGAAAAAGAATGATTGATTGATAGCAATCCGATTAAGATACTGCAGTAGATCGCCGCCACTGGGAACTGCTTCCAGTAGCTTCTCAGCAATATTAGAAAAATAGTCATTAAAATCAGTCCCACGTCTGGTTCAACCAATCGCCGACGAGAAGACTTCCTGCATTCGTTAATGATTGACCAGCTTTCCTTCTGTCTGTTACTGGCCGAGTCTAAGTATTCTATTTTTGAGACATCTCCTTTGTTATGAAGGGCTTTAATTAATGACAGCTTTAAACACTCTGGAAAGTATCCCTGTTCAAATGAATTGCTCATTATTATAAGCGACATAGCTAATTGCTCTTACTTACTCTTGCATTTGCAATTAATATCTCTTTTAAAACAGCTACGTTTCCAAAGAACTTGAATGATGCAATATTTGTGTTATATTTATATGCACTTAAAACGTTATCTCCACACCTTGGATTGTACAGTGATTCCAGAGTGTTGTTGGATAAAGAAAAAAATTATTTTAGCCGAATATCAATCGACAGTTCCTATGGTCTTCATTCATTATCATCATTTACGAGTAACAGGTACGAGTATGTAATTTTATATTTTGCAGTATTATTTAATTTTTTATAACACTACTTCACTCTAAACATTAATGCGTATACAAAAACAATATAATAAAAGGTCATCATATTGAGGTTTTTCTAAAAAAAAATATTTACAAATTTATTTGGTGCAGAACTGAACTTGGTACCAAAAAAAAATAATTAAACTATACCTAATGCATTTGTCATGGTTAAGATCTTTTCTAGTCTCTCTGAATTCGAAAACACGTGTCGATTACTACCTGTAACAGCAGGTAGCAAGAAATTTGATGACTCGTCTGACGTTCATTAAAACGCATAAAAAAATACCCAGCATGACCGATCACTTTGTAATCATTATTTTTCTTAATACCGGGTTAAATTTAATAGATCTTTTTATTTTATATAATATTTATACTTGAAATTATTTCATTATAATTATTATTATTACTATGCTACTTATTACTAATGCTGAAACCATTTTACGCTTATTGGATTTATTCATATTTATTTATAGGGGACATTATATATTAAAAAAATATTACTTAGGTATTATATTATATCTAAGTCGATTCTGATGCAACTCATTTTTTAGCAATGATTATAGACTCATTAGATAATACTACATCATTTATTCTAGGTGTATCCAAAATAGCATATTTACATGTTTTATATTATGCAAGTCTTAAGCATAATATTTAAATTTAATTCTTTACATTCAAAACACGAGCTCTGTTTTTAGTGACACAATTGCAGTTAGGCGTTATTAATAATTTAATGAAGCGGCAAATAGCATACTAATTAAGAAATATAGTAAATAGAAAATAAGATTCTAGTATGTTTCATACACTCGAAGCTTAATTTATATTGAGATGTTTTTATAACAACTTTGTATATTAGCTAGGGATAAGGAACTTTCTTGCTTATACAAGGTGATTTTTTCCAAGTGTTAAAGGGATTTAAAAAATCAAGAAGAGTCAATCTGGTAAACGAGCAGGCCAATCGACTTTTTTAGACACATTTGACGTAGATTCGATTTTTATAATCAAAATACAAACAAGTGACCCTCCCCCTTCTTAGGAGCATGTGAAAGAACAAATGTCAAAAATATCATTAACATGTGAAAAAACAATTGCAGTTATTTTTGATATATCGCATTGTAACGCTTAAAAAAAAATCTTGTTCTGTAGAAGGTTAATTTTATCAAATTTCTATAGAATTAGGTGGGATCCTTAAAAGGACTCAGGATCAACGTTACTAAACCATGCGTTTCTGGTACATGGTTGCAATCATTTTTTAACAACTCTATGGTTGACATTGGAAAATTCTACTAAACATAATAGGAACTAGCTTTATACACGAATATTTCTGAATTTAAAGTGCGATGCAAAAAAGTCCAATCAAGTAAATACCATCCGTTCCAGAAATACAGTAGTATGTAAATATCACCGTGTTCTTATTTCATGTTTTCACACCTAACTCTTAGATGGCGCCACAGATCTTAATTCCGAAGCAAAAATTAATATTCTTGCACTGGTTACATTTTGTAAGCCTTTTTCTTTATTTAGAACTATATCGCAATGCATATATTTCGTAATAGTCGTCCAAAGGAAGTATTTCTTTGCTTTTGTACGTAACAGAGTTCGGTTTCAAGGCTGACGCAAGTTTTTTAAACTGTTTTAACTATCAAATTACTATAATCTGAACTGTTAAATCTAAACTATTACCTCTAATACATCTGCAGAATCTGGTTGATAGTCACGTATCATTGTTATGGTGATTTTTGACTTTTCTTGTGCATAGAGATATTGTATACAAGTATAGGCTAGTTTCAGTTGATCCGAAAAGATTCCATGGATCTAAGTGAATTTGAGCAGCTTAATTAAAAAATGTTTGAGCCTGTAAGAAGCCTATAAGAAAGGTGAGTGTATAGGCAGGGATTATAATTAACAGAGTAATAAAACCATAATTCTTTGAAGAAACTTTAACTAGATAGCGTAATAAATTACTTGATTTTGGCACTGGCGATACTGCAACCAGATGAAAGTAACCCAGATATTCCAAACCATACGTTACGGTCTTAACAGAAGGCGCCTTTCAACTGAGCTGTAATTGTTAAAAGATTTCTAGAAAATGTCTAAGCCGGTGGATAGGCAGACGTGGAGTAATAGCATGGCTACTTGACTTTAATCCATTGGACTACTTTCTTTGTGATTATTTTAAAAAGGAAGTATACTAAGATAAGCTATTTACATTTGATATATTCAAAAAACGCATTCGTAATCTAATAAGACATATTTCTTCAGTCATAGTTGCAAATGTTCAGCAAGAATTTATCGATTGTTTAGGGTACTGCAGAGCTGTTAACCCTTAACAGACGTTGCGAAGACTCCCAAAACTATATTAACACGTATTCATTTTTAGCCTTTTATCCCAGCGCGACGCGCTTTTTAGTACCTTCCTACAATGGCCTCAGCAAACCCGAGTTTACATTGATATAGTAAACGGGTTAGTTACTTATACCAGTAGCTTGTAAGACAACAACTAACCCAATGTCAACCTATCAGGCAATGCACAAGTACTTGTGCAAGTAGCCAGGACAGGCATGTGAATAGCCAGCCCATCTATTTACTTGCTTACTAGCCTTCCCCTTCCACCACATTTCGCACTAGCCAGGCAAGTAGTTTAGTAACTAGTCGAGTGTAGATGGGTCTGGACGCGCTTTGGCAAGTGATAAAGTGAGATCAGTGCGGTAGGTAATTTTCTTAATTTTTATTTGGTATTAAAATGAAGTGGTCCAAGGAGGAAACTGTTAAATTTGTGGAACTTTATTGGGAATACGAGTGTTTCTGGTATGTTACCAAACTCAGTTACAGAAACAATTAAATGAGATCGGCAGCTTTGGAGAAATTAGTGCGAGATATGGGTGTTGATGGATTCAGCGTAGCCGATGCTAGGCAAAAAATAAAAAGTCTGAGGAATACTTACAGCCAAGAGTTGCAAAAAATAGAAAAATCTATTAAATCGGGAATGGGAGCTGATGATGTATATATTCCAACATTAAAATGGTTCCATATTATGCACGCATTTATGAAAGAGACAAAAGAAAAAAGACCAACTCAAAGCAACATGGTAAGTTTACTTTCAAATTACAGATAAATTAATTAGTAATAATATTAACATAACTGAATTTTTTTCGGACAAATCTTTTATAATATTATTTAGTAGGTAGAAATTCTGAGGTTAGATTTCGTGTTCTAATTTTCTACAGGCCCTACAATTAGAAGTTATTTTGATTTCAACAAAATGCGTACTAAATAATAATAATAATAATAATAATAATAATTAACAGCGTAATAATACCTATATCTACTAATAACTCATATTAGTAGATATAGGTATTTATTTTTTGATAACACTAATAAAATTAGTAAATTATTGCTTCTTGCCATGGTACTGCTCCCTCGTTGTTAACGTATCTTTTAAGGTAATCCTGGAAATCTCTAGCAAGTCGAAATGATTTGTAACCAGATGTTGGCCTTGCAAGATTTCTCAAATTTAACACCTCAGCTCTCCATTTTCCTGGAATTATCTCTCTTGTGTCTATATTTTCTTCATCGAAAGAGCCTGGTGTAAAATAAGTATTTGAATCTGTTTTACGTAGCCAATTATGTAAGGCACAACAAGCTTTTACTATTTTGTCAACAGTTGCTAATTTGGAGGCAATTTTTTTCTCAAATACTCGAAATCTGCTAACCAGAATACCAAATGCATTCTCAATGATACGCCTTGCGTGACTCAGGCGATAATTGAAAATTTTGTCTTCTTTTGATAATGGCACAGAATTGAATGGTTTAGTTAAATATGTTTTTAGAGGGAAGGCATCGTCACCAACTAAACAAGTTCCTTCTGGAAGTATGCCTTTTTCTAAAGCTTCGTACATCGAGCAGTTTTTAAAAACCCCTCCATCGGATACAATACCATTACATCCAACATCGATATAGGAAAAAAAAGTAATTGTGGTCTGCAATTGCCATGAGGACAATACTATTATGTCCTTTATAGTTGAAAAACTCTGTTCCACAGTTTGGAGGAGCTTGAATTAATATATGCTTACCGTCGATAGCCCAACAGCACCTGGGAAAATTCCATCTTTCTTGGAAACCCCTCTCTATCTGTTTCCAAGCTTCTAAAGTAGAAGGGACCTGAAAATAATAATCATTCTCAATAGCCAGAAGAACAATGTTTGATTAAAATATTTTAATTTTCCTTTTTTTTTCTTTTCAGATCTCGCAGCCAATTAGACAAAGTGAAGAAAATACGACGAACAAACTGGAATCGGAACCTGGTACTTCTAAAGAAACATCAAATGCAACTTTTCAAACTACTACAAAATCTGTAGTTTCTGAAGTTCGAAACCTTAAAACAGCTTCTCAGAAAGCAATAGCACGCAGTTCCCTAGCGGGATCAAAAAGGCGATACCAGGATTTATCAACAGCAGTTTCAGAACTTCGTGACATTAATTGTTCCTTACTGCAATCTGGTAATAAAGAAGATGAATTTGAGGCTTTTGGAAGATATATGGCCATCGCTTTAAAGAAGCTTCCGTTACACTTGGCCCTACAATGTCAAAATGAGCTGCAGACTACACTGACCCGATATAGGTGCATGAGTCTTACTCCATCACCCTTTACGTCACAAATCTACCAATCCTACTGGATCTTCCCATTCTTATGGTAAAACCTATTGGGGTTCAAACTATTCAACCCAACCACCGTTGCAGTCGCCGCAATCTCCTGGATACCAACTACCGTCGACGCCGGCACCGTCTTCTGAATAGCGTTCACCTCTGTCATCTCCTGTACAGCAACCACCTTTATTATCTCCAACAATTTACGATTTACCACCGGCACCTCTTGACCAACAACAGCAATCATTCTCGGCTCCTGGATACCAACTATTGCAAACAACTTCAGAACAGAATGTATCATTATCGTCTACCACATCAACAAACATTAATTTGCAATTTGAAAATGTAACCTTTGAAAATATTAATTATTCCGTCTCGAATATTTAAAAAAAAAGGTCGAAACGAACTTTAAGTTGTACACTTTCGTTCTGTATTCTTGATTTCATTTTACTCACGTAATAATGTGTTCATTAATTTCATATGTTTCTTTGTTTAAATATATACATACATTTATAAGAAAAAAAATATGTTTAACTTACCTTTATATACTTATTCATTGCATCATAAATTGCGTCGCAAACTTCTGGTACAAACTTCGATATTGACGTCTTTCGAACACGAAAAAAATTTTGAAGGGTTCTGTAGCTATTTCCAGTTGCCAAAAAATTAAGGGTAACTTCTAATTTAACATGTGCTGATAAAGCGTCTCTTAAAAGTGTATCGTTTCTTTGAATTCTAGACAGAACCATATTCAGCAAGTCATTCAGCATCATTTACTCGGTTTCAACCGAAGGCATAATCTATATTCTTCAGGATCTTCCATACGAAGTTCTATTAAAAGAAGAGCGGATGCACCTCTTGTACCTCTTCTATCTATCCACCTTCGAACCCATATCCTTTTGGGACGACATTCTTCTTCTTCAATCAAACTAATAGTTTCTTCAATTAAAATGCTCGATATTTTCAACATTATTCTTTTAACGCGATTTTTAATTATTAATTTTAAAATGCCCAAAGCATGACGCCGGCAATGAAAAGGAGTCATCTCATCTACTGCACGTTGGGAACTGCCTAGCGAATAATTACTTTTATGTGTAAACACCTACTAGCTTGTCCACTAGCGAATGTGAACTGTCCTGGATATACTTGTGCAAGTAACTGGTACAACTAACGGCAGTCCCTGGGATCTCACAACGTAGTTTTCGTGACTTTTTTGAGAAATGGCAACTCATCGAAAAGTAGTGCAATCGGGAGATCCCGAGTTTGAAGAGACTGTTCAGGCTGAATTGGGCAGTGATTCTTCTGATCTGGCAGAAGATACTATCGAAAATGGTGAATATGTTTTCAGTGCACATGAATCCAAAAGTGAAATGTCCAAGGAAGAAATCGAGGAATTCATCTGCAGGAGTCGAGAATATTGTGGATGAAATGGAAGTGGAGATGAAGGAGAACTTAGATCAGGAAAGGGATGAACATGTAAGAAAAAATTATTATGGGAAAAATCGTTAAAAGTGGTTGAACTTACACGAAACCTTCGCACTCCCAGCCACAATATTCTAAAGCTCCCTTCTATGCGTGGCATATTTGACGCTGTAATAACATATAATAACATAGAGCTAATTGACGTCTGGAAGAAAATTTTTAGCCAAGACATTTTAGAAGTTATGGTACATTACACTAACCTAAAATTACACGAGTACAGACAGAAGGCTTCCAATGAGAATCGCACCGAATTTAGAGACACCAACGAAACTGAGATTAATCGATTCCTTGATCTCTTGCACTTGACATCTATATTCAAATCAAATAACGAAAGTATAGAAGCTATGTTCGCCACAGATGGAACTATAAGGGAAATATTCCGACTGGTTTTTTAGCCTGTAGGTTTCAAGTGCTTCTGACATGTATTCGATTTGATACACGCAACAAAAGAAAGGAGTGAATCAAAGTTGATTCAGCGGCTGCAATGTCAGAAATATTTAAAAAATTCAACAAAAATTCACAGGCTGCTTATACTTTGGGAGGAAATATTACGGTAGATGAAATGCTTATGGATTTTAGAGGTCATTGTCATTTTAAAATGTACATACCCAGTAAACCTGAAAAATATGGAGTGAAGATGCAATGCTTAGCTGATGTCAGAACTCATTATGTGTACAACACCTATATATATTGTGGTTAAGGTAGTGACACTTCAGAGGACTTGACTGATGAAAAGAAGAAGCTGGCTATTCCTACGTAAGCTGTTGTTCGATTTTGCAAACCAATCTTTGGGGCCAACAGGAATGTCACGGCGGACAACTGGTACAGTTAATTGAACTAGTGGGTATTTTAATAAAAACAAACTCACGTACGTTGGTACACTAAAAAAAGAGCGTACACTAAATAAATAAGCGTGAAGTACCTCCTAAGTTTCTTCCTTGCAGAACAAGAAAAGTAGGGTCATGTCTCTATATTTGGCTGCACCAAATTAATAACTTTATTATCGATCATACCGAAGAAGGGCAAAGCTGTTGTCCTCCTTTCATCCATGCACCACACTAAAAATGTTGACCCAGATACAGGATTGCAGGAGATAAATGAATTTTACAACAACACGATCAGGTGTGGATGCCGTGAACGAAAAATGTTCCAAGTATTCATGTAGCGGACGTACCATATGGTGATATTCTATAGAATTGTCGATATGAGTGGATTGAATGCATATATAATTCATTAATCTCATAAAAACAGGCAGGTGTTATCAAGACTTGAGTTTCTAAAACTGCTGGCTAAACAACTATATGTTCCTCTTTTTAATCAAAGAGCCGCCAACCCTCATCTACCAAGCCATTTGAGAGAGAGTATAAAAAAATTACTAGGAATTGCAGCATGAATTGCAACAGAACGGCGAAGAGCCAGAAGTTTCACCTAGAAACGCAAGAAAATACTGCTCACGTTGCAACCCAACGTGGCTTATTACGGATGAAGATTTCTTATTAATGCACAAAATGCAATAAGCCAATCTGCCTGCAATGTTGAAGAAAAATATGCGAAAACTGCCTCGTTGATGTCGATGAAAATGGATAAATGAAAAAAAACTGAAGGTAAATAATCCTTGCAGATTTTTGTATTATTATCTTTTGAATAACCAAGTTTTTTTTTGCAGGTATATACTATAAAGAAAAAGCTACAGTAGTTGGTTACCGAATATTTTCATGGCTTAAGATTGCCTACGCGTTAAGAAAAAAATGTTGTTTATTATATGTTTTTTTGTTAATAGAATACCCTTCTTGTTTTATGTTAAAATAAAATTAATTTTCTTTACAAGTTTTTTTTATGGAAAGTCTGTTTTACGCTAAAATAACAAAAAATATAAAAGAGTATTGCTAACTGTCATAATCTGTTGTCAAAAAATTGTCCCAGAGAAAAATTGTTGGGAGTCTCAGGGACCCAACAACGTGGTTTGTGTCCGAAAATATCACTACGTTATTTAAGGGTTAAGCATCAGAAAGGTTAGGAATATCGATGATTCTGCCATTAAAGCTATTACTGTTAAAAAGGTAAACTTCAAGCTTGTACTTATTGAAATGGCTCAGAAATACTGTAATAAATTTTAATGGAGTTATTTTTTCTGAGTCTCCTTCCTGTTTTTTATGATATAGGGATGCAGAAAATTAATCTGCCAGTTCATCAGTCTGTGCTGAGTCCATTCGAAAATGTTGAAAATACAGATCATCAAATTGTGGGACAATATTTTTCAAATATCCAACATTTTAGGGAACCTCGGTAACTTCTAAGAGGTTCTCCAAGTCCTCATTACTGAAACTTAAATGATCAGGTAATTTGATAATGGACAACTAATCTAGAACATAATCAATTTAATTAAAGCAGAAATTGCTACTTAAGCAACAAACTATCCATAAAACTAATAGAAAACAGTAGGGCAAGCAATTATTATTTGTAACAGAAACTATTATTGGTTTTAAAATTAAAAATTAACTAAAATAAGCACCACTTATCAGGAAACACAAAAAGAAAAAATAGTCAACATACATCAAATATGTGATTAAAAATCTACTGCGCAAGTCCAGAAAATTCTAATGAGAGTCCAATGATCGATTGAACTAGTTACAGATCGATTCTGAACAAGTGACAAAACATCCGCGAACGGCCAGGACTGTAACCGCGAACAAAGCTAATATTAAAGTTAAGTCTGCTAATAAAAAAATCACTTGCAATGTTCAAACTGTTCGTATTATTAACTGTTTTTAACTTTCATAATTACTACATTTTGTTCTCTTCGAATTTCATTATAATTAAAGATATCAGATTTTGTGTGTAAACGTAGTACTATTTTAATTATAAAATGATCAAGACAAATTCCTGAAGAAGGCAATGGTTGGGTTGGGTTCATCTATATAGGAATGATAATTTAAAAACGTTAAAATAATTCTATATTATTCATCTTCATCAATGACACAAGATCCATATTTATATCGCCAGTTATTATATGCGCTTCGTACTTTTCCTAATGAGTAAAATTAATTTAAAAGTGTTCTTAACGTCAAGAAATATACATAATAGCAGTAAATAATAGTTTCCTAGGGGTAGCGAAAGTTCAAATCCGCCATTGAATAATAGGAAATGTACTCGTTATCTCATAAAAATCAGGAAGAATTCCCGGAGAATCTCCATTGAGAAACTTTAGTTATAAAGAACTACATTGTTGCTGTACACGTGCTTGTATATTATATTAAGGTTATGCAATGGAATTAAATAACTATTACTAACTTTTATAATTTTGGTTTATTTTTTATTTCTGGATATAAGCAATAGTAGAAAAAAATTATATGTTTAATATTTTCTTTCTTGAACAATGCTGCTTTCCATCTCGTGAATTTAATTAACAAATAAATGTCACATATAAGCTGCGTTTTAATTCATTTATAGCATATAATATTAATTTACTAATTTAAATGGACACGACTGCAAATAATCTATTGTTTCTAGTTAATCAACGTAATGCACCAAGTATTGATTTTTCCACAGCCAACATTTTCCACATAAATTGCAGGTAACATATATTACATAAAATTTAATTTAAATTATGGTGTACTTAATTCCAAATCAAATATTATCATATGGTACTCGTAGCAATTTTGCCATAATATACATATCACTTTAGTCAAACTCAATATTTACTTTCTTACTATTTTTCAGTTACCACTCGTAGATTGTGGTATTATATTACAGTAGGCTAACGTTTTACGGTAGAATGATCAAACGCTGATCTAATATCGTTTTTTTACATTAATATTTCTAGAATTAATATTTAAAAGTCCCCGGGCTAAATCATTTATTCCGCGCCTTTTAATAGTTGAACCATGATTAATTTTATTTAAGAGAATTATGTTCGCATGTTTTTTTCTAAATTATAGTATGTAAATTAATTACGCGTGTCTGATGTATTTGTAGAAAATAATTTAAATGCCTACGTAATGAAGACTACTCATTCATACAGCGGCAATACAAATTATTATACACTCGTTGTTTAATTTTAATTGGATGGGCTGGGGGCTTAAAGGTGAAACAGACAAGAGAGTCGCAAACAGCACAGATATGTACGAAATACGTATTTTGTACGTACTTCAGAACATAATGTACTTGCAAGATGTATTACAATCAATTGTACGTACTATGGACATATACAGGCTGTTCATTTGAAAACTTCCCACCACGGATTTATCGAAAACCACTGTTTAAAAAAAACGCCGAAATATGTCAAAAGGTTTGTCAAGGGGGACAACTTTCTAACCTAAAATTACTTCACCCCCTTTCGCCCTCTGCCCCCAGGGTAATCCCCTTAAATTTTAAATGGCAAGGGGTATCGAGTAATAGCTTGTTTAAAAGGTCTTTGGAAGTCTTTTATTTTAATGTTTGATTTATGGTGCCCAAAAAAGCATGCTGGTATTTTTTCTGTTTACGCTACTGAAATTAGAAATATTGAAAATAGAAGTTGAAGTATTTCAAAATACGTATATTTGAAAGAAAAATCTTTCCTGGCATGGTATATTTTTGTGTATTAACAAAAATGTATATGTTTTATCTTATTCTTGTATAATCCAGAGCCAAAACATTTTCTAATTACTTATATGTACATTTATGTACGTCTACTAACTACGTATCCTACAGTACGTATTTAATACGTTAATTTTATAACAATGGATATAAATATGACATAAAAATTACGTACTCATAAATGTACTTGTAGAATCATTAAATATTTTTGATAAAACTAGTGGAATATTTAATGCTATTAAAATATTTAAACTTCAGAAATATGCCCTCTATACCTATGCGTAAAAAAGGAGAAGTTTAGAGGATGTGTAGAGAAATCATTCATCCCAAATCCCAGCCTAAGAAATTAGAGGTTGTTTTATTTTTTGACATGAGACTAGCCTCACCAGCGAAATGAGACTCAATTGATTCTATGGTTTGAACTTTTGGTGTAACACTCAAATCACGAGAGAGTTTCACTACTAGCCAAAACTCAATTTTACTCTCAACATGTGTTTCGCTATAAATGTCAGCATCTTCGGGAGAAGATTAAAACTTAACCCATTAGTGCATATAGTCCCCCATAAGGGACTCTTTAAAATATGGCAACACTGCTTGTCGACTTGCAGGAATAGACATTAAAATATTGTTTTTATTTGCTTCGGTAGTCTGTTGACGAACTTTGAACGAGCTAGTCGTACTCCAGTGCCATATTGTACTTTAATTTGTATTAGGAAAACAGCATGAACCCTAGTTTATACACAACAGCACGTGGCGGGTAAGTATTGTTTTATTTTTGAGTATAATTTTCAAACTTAACGCCATAAAATTTGGTTAAAATCAAAAACAAGGCATTTAATTTTGCATATGTCTTTATCTCATAATAAAATTTTTAAAAATTTTTGCCTAATACGACTTATAATTTTTTCCGTCCTTTTTGAGGAACGTCATGCATTTTAGCCACTGAAGTTCGGTTTGTTTTCAGATTGAGTCTTCATGAATTACTGCTAGAATTAGAAGATTATTTGCCCGAAAAAGCCTCTATTTACTTAATTCCTCCCGATGACAGTGCTTTAACGGATGAAGACAGTGATAAATCGGATGATGAACATGAGGCTACCCCAAACTGCTGCCCTAGAGAACCTGATAGGACTAAGCCCGCTACACTTAGTGGTACGGGCTGAAGCTATAACGGGGGCGAAAATACTGCTGTCAAATGGCGCAACAATCCTATCGAAAGATGGGCACAATGCCTTATTTGACAAGATACAGGACCTTGGGCGCCTGGCCCTAAGAACAGACAGAACCAAGGTCACATACCTAGACAAACCTTTTATCATCAAAGAGAAAAGGGAACCACTGGACGCAGAAGCGAACAGGCTCAGGCAAAGAGGTTACTCAGTATGGCACACGGCAACCAAACGATCCAAGATCGGGGTAGCTGTGGGCATGGTGGAGGACGAACAACAGGGCAGACAACTTATGCTAAACCTGGGCCTCGAAACAACAAATTTACAGGCAAGCATAATAGGAATTCAAACCTGTGTCCAACTGATGAGAGAAGGGCTGCCAAGAGGCAAAACCTTCGCAATTTTCACAGGAGACCAGGCTGCAACACTTGCACTACAACAGTTCGAGACTAAGTCAAGGACTGTGCAAAGCTGCTGGGAGGATCTCAGGAACCTCGCCCAAGCGCAAAATAGGCCAGAGATAATCCTAGCAGAGAATATGGGCAACAATAAGGCTGCAAGAAGGGCTATCCAACTTGCAACCCAGGGAGCCAGCAACAGCCTGGTAGGCCCTGAACCAACATGTTATGTCAGCGATAAGACCTGGAAGAGGGAAATCGGCAACTGGCTAACAAACCAGAACAAATTCTACTGGGAGCAGCTGCCAAAGATGGAACAATCCAAACAACTTATAGGCAGCCCACCCTTCAAGAAGGGTGAGAACATACTGGGCCTCTCCAGACAACAACTGCGAAGGGTCGCAGGGCTACTTACAGGCCATGCACCCAGCAGGAAACAACAACCTGCATATGCTAGGGAAATCAGTTACCTCGCTATGTAGGGGATGCAATGAGGAGGACGAAACAACTCTTCACATACTGTGCTTCTGTGAAGCATTTAAACAAACCAGGGCAACATTCCTGGGGGAAGAGAAACCCTCACCAGAGGGTATAAGAAATCTACCACTGGGCACAATCCTGGACTTCCTTGAAGCTACAGAATTGAACCTGTGGGACTAAACATATGGGACACAATAGGACTGTTTCTTAGCAGACCTCAGTGTAGGGAGCCACAAGGCACCACCCAGCGGTGGAGTTTTAGTGGGTATAGGACGAAACAGACTGGACACTGAGTCCCACACTACTGGGGGCGGCGCCGCGTAACCAGTGTTCATAAAGAATTTCTCCACCGACCCAAAAAAAAAAAAAAAAAAAAAAAAAAAAAAAAAAACCCAAACCATTTGGGAGCGGCAATATTGAGAACAGAATGCGAAGCAGTTATTTACACCATATTTCTCATTTTGTAAAAAAAACTAAAACACCAGCACAACCTCAACCTCAACAAAGAAAAAAAAGCTTGGAAAATCAACTCAAACATTACGCGGAATTGGAATATCGAAGAGCCGTCTTTTATTATAAATTACACGTGTGTCCCCGAGCAGCCACCAGCTGATTTAGTGAATATTACTTACCCACTAACATTTTTTCAACTTTTTTTTGATGCAACGATGTGTGAACATATTGGTACCCAAACAAATCTGTATGCATCTCAAAAAAATTTAAATTTATGTCATGACGAACTGTATGTGCTTTAGCTCTTTCTGGGTATGCTAAATATCCAAACAAACGAATGTATTGGGGAGCTAATAATAATATTCCAAAAAATTAGCAGAAAGTATTCGCCTTAACCGTTTTGAGACAATATTACGGGATTTGCACATGACCGAAAGTCTGTAAAAGGGAAACTAAGACCAACCTTACCGCTAGATGTTAATAATATCTATAATATTTGATAATATCAATCATTTGTTGATAGGTAATAGAGTGAAAAAACTAATGAAGCATGGCTGAACAAAATTTAAATACTAACTAAACTACAATTTATAATCTATTGTGAATCAGGGATTGGACCTTTATCCCTATGAAGAATGGTTTTTTGAGTTTTAAATATTGCTAAACTTTCGAATGCATCTAATTTTTTATTGTTATTAACTGGTTTAAGTAATTTTTAAGTTATCTATCCCTATAAAGTGACCTATATTTAAAACATGTTCAGCCAAACTTGACTTTTTAACTCTTCCATATTTCACATGAGCTACTACGTTCTTTAAATCTGGCATTAATTGATCTTCTTGTTTGTCCCATGTACTTCTTTTAACAATCATTACAAGTAATCTCGTAGATCCCGGACTTTTTACTAGTCTTGGTTGACCTTTGATAAACCATTCTCGGACTCCTATTTTTCAGACCTAAATCTTTAAAACAGCCTATTTAAGCCTCTTGTCAAGACATGATCATATGATATTGCAACGAAAGTTCGCTTATTTTTATCTTTTTGAAATGTTGTACAGTTTTTAAGATTACCTTAAAACTTGTATTTTCTGATTAGCTTATAATAATCCTATAGTTATAACTATTAACAGCAGTTGTTTTAATTGTAGCTTTTTCTTTATTAAATCTGTTATAACTTAGAAGACATGAGACCAAACGATATGCCATTTTATATTGAAAACAATGGTTAAATACTGGTCACTTTGTAGGGATAGAAAACTTAAAATAACTTAAGCCAGTTAATAGCAAAAGAAAAAGAGGTGCATATGAAAGTCTAGCACATTCTTAACAGTGATAAAGGTCCAATCCCTTATAGTCAATTGTATAGTTTAAGATTTGTTCGGCCATGCTTCATTGTATATTTCGCTCTATTAGTTACATCTTTCGTATATAAGACCACCTGTAAGTCGTTTTAGTTTAATTCAATTCAATTCAGTATATTACGGTAATTAACCAATTTACAAAATAAATAGTATAAAAGATATTCAATAAAATAAGATTTTATATCGCAATAAAGCACTTGGAGTATTAGTACTATCATTAAAAATCTAGCATAAAAAACAGATAACAGGTAACATTAATAAAATCAAATAAAATATAAAGGACAACAATAGTTTAAAACAGAGTGACTATAATAGAAAAGAAGACACACTTTAAGCAAAGTCAAGATACAGTGTGGCAGACGGATCTGAAACACTTCGGCCTGAGGTAAGGGGAATGCAGTAGTGGAGACAACATGGCCGACTTCATTCATAAAATGGACAGTGGCGTGTGGTATTATGTGAAACTATTTAAATTCGATTTAAGGAAAATAATTTTAAAATTTATCAAAATAAATTTTCCTAATTAATTATTCATTTGTATGTTTTATGGTTTTAGAAATAAGTTCTTTTTTTTTTTTGGTATACAGGGTGTCCCACAATCAACGTCACAGGATATAACTTTTTTATTTTTAACTATAAAAATTTAAAAAAAAAGTTAATAGCTATAGGACCACTACCCAAAATTACTTAAAAAAACTACCCCCAACAAATACATCCCCCAAAAATTAATTTGTCGGGGGTAGTTTTTTTAAGTAATTTTAGGCAGTGATCATATAGCTATTAAAAATATATTTAAAAAAAATATACTTAAAAATAAAAAAGTTATAGCCTGTGACGTTGATTGTGGAACACACAGGATCGCACGCAAATATCTCTGTTGCTAAGCCGAATTTAAAAACAAAGTTTAAACAAAAGTTGCTAAGATCACAAGGGGCCACGTCACTGCAATAGTACGTGTATTTTGAAGGTCATTAAAAAAACAAAACAAAAGTCAAACGTCGACTAAAATAAGCCACCTGGTATAGATTATAAAAAACGAACAGCATAAGCGTTTTGGCAATGATAAAAGTTCGGTTAAACTAGGAACGGGAATTTTTATGTTTTTTTATGCAAAATTTTCACTCTTTTTGGTATTTCCGAAAAAGTAAGGTAATTTGAGAAAAATATAACGTAAATAACTTACCTAATTTTTCGTTTAGTGTTATTTATGTTAATGTTTTTTTTAAGTCTCACACACTTCACTTAAACATGTTTTTATTTTCACTGGTAAAATAAGCAAGCTTGTTTTCTTTACCTTCAGCCTCGTATTCACTATCGTCTTCACTACTACTGCCATTAGTGTCACTGTCCTCATTTCCTATTGTGATGACAAGGGGCTCGATTCCTTCCATGATTTGGTCAGTTTCCCAGAATTTATCCTCCACAGTTCTGACGTGCTGGCAAAATTTCTGCCAATCATTTTCGGAAATCAAGGATATAGCATCCTCAGTAACCTTCTTTAAGGTTGTAATGTTAAAATTGCCAGTAGTATTCCGACTTCTTATTAAAAATTTGAGTCTTGCCCAAGCTAATTCAATTGGGTTTAACTCGCATAAATAAAGCGGTGTTCTTAATGGAGTATGCCCATGGGACCTTATAATCCGATCTATTATATAATTTTTTTGGTCACCAGGTGGTTTGTGGCGTAAAACCAATTTGAAAAGATCAAATTTTGTGGCACTTGCATCGTGACTTATACCTATAACATATAGTATATGTAATACATAATAATATACAAGATAAACCTTATTCCACCCCATTTTTTTCAGCCATTTTCTTAAAAAACATTTTTTTTGCCAATCGATATTAGACTGCAAGGGACAAATTTATTTGGTATTTTTAACCCCTTAAGCTTAATCCCACGCAGGGGTGACTATCAACCCCAAAATCTTAAATGGTAAGGGTATCACTCGACACCCCTTCCTATTTAAGATTTTGGGGTTGATAGTCACCCCCGCATGGGGGTTAGAGTTAAGGGATTGAAAATACCAAATAAATTTGTTCGCCTGAAGTCAAAAAACGATCATCAAAATTTTTTTTTAAAAGAAAATATCTGAAGAAACTGGGGTGGAAAGTTTTCATTAGCTCACCGTGTATGTACATATTATGTAGGTACATTTATATATTTAAAATTTAAAATTTATCTATTCAAAAGGCTTAATTAAGTTGTGATAGCTACATTTCTTAGTTAACCAGGCGATTATATCTCTTTTTAAAGAGGATTTTGTTGGGGTTTATTATTCATTACCGAATTGGCAGGTATATTTGGGAGAAGTTTTTCCGTGAGCCATCTAGTAAAATTTTCCCTATTCATTTGGCCATGGTAATCACCTGTGGCCAATCCGGCTTTAAATATTAAACGGGCATTGTCCACAAAATCCTTGTCGGAACCTGCATGAACAATTATTAGCCGACCTAAAATATCATTTAAAATATATATATTTCTCAAATTTAACGGGTCCTTGTTCATGAAAAAATATATGACTGTAACTTATACACACTGTTTTGTATTGTATGCTTACCCGTTAAACTAAGATTTTCTAAAACACCAGGACCCGTATCGCTCTGCTAACATTTCTTGAACGTCAAATCGTTATCCCCCTAAGTTTCGTCCAAGTAAATAATGTTTCGGTCTTCTTCACGGTATTTTCGTATTTCGCGAAGATATTTGTATCTCCAGGAAAGAATATTGGGCCTCTCCATTAAGATTTTCCTCTTATTTTGACACTTACGCCAAAAAAAGCCATTTGACTTTAATAAAAGCCGAAGCGTTTGCCTGGAATAAGAAAAATTTGCCTTGTCTTTTAATTTTCTTAACAAATTTCTAGGTGTCGGAACCACTTTATATTCCAGGTAAAATCTGGTGATACAATGCCTAACTATTTGAAAATGAAAACTGTCATCTTTTTCGATGACAGTTTTCCGTGGCCGTTTTTTCCCTGGACTGGCTAACATTTCATCAGGGTTATTTTGTCGCCTTTCTTCATCTTCCTTGTGAATTTTTCTCACAGATGATACGGAGACTCCGGTATAAAGGGAAACGCGATCAAGCTTACGTTTAAGAGGAAATTTCATCGAATTATTTGCAACTTCTTCATCGCAAATCCTAATAACAACATTTTGAATGCATAGTTGGTAGACAAAAAGCAATAAAATATAATATAAACTACTGTTTTTTTAAGAGGCACAATGTATTTCACTTTTTTTTTAATACATTATTATAACTTACCTGTAAACGTTTGCTATCACTTCCCTCGTTTGACTATGAAGAACCTTACCCTCAGTGAATTTATTCATTATAATAAATGTTATTATTCGTATATATGTAGACAATAATAAAACTAACTCTAACTTTTGAATGTTCAGCAATCTATACATTTCATTGTAATTAATATTAATACAAGGAATATTAAGCTTGTAAGCAATGTATCTTATGAATTTACGTTGAACTTTTTCTAAACACACTATATTTAGCATAATAAGGTGATCATATACATGAATTCGATTCAAGTTGACTGCGAACCAATGAAAAATACAGAAGTTTGATGGAATCAATACTGCTGAAATCATGAGTGTCCCTCTTAATAAAACCCGACGTTTTCTAAGCCTTATTACACTTTAAAAAGCACCCCAAGATCATGTATCTCTGATACCTTCTCAATAAGTGAACCCAATAGAAGGTACTGATGGAATTAATGAATCTGTGTTCTTCCAACAAAGTTTTGACAAAGCTGTTTGGTAAAGCAACAAATTAGTAGTAATGGACCCACCTCAGAAAAACCCATGCTGCTTAGTTGAGATTATGTTTTTAAATTTCTCTGATAAAAAATCTATGATAAAACTTTCAAGAACCTTTGCAAAGTGACAAGCTAGAGAAACAGGACGATCGTTTTTTACATCATCCCTCTGACCACTATTCTTAAATATAGGAGTCAAATAATTTAACTTCCATGAGGTTGGAAAACTAGCTGTCTTGAAAGACAAATTATAAATCAGTCATAGTGGACGTGCCAAAGCAAAAGCACAGTGTTTTATGAACACGGCTGGGATACAGTCAAGCCTAGGACCCTTATTAACATTGACATTGGTTAACTTTTTAAAGATTTCAGATATGTGCACATGCATTTCATTAATATCAAAAGAACATACAATATCAGGCTGAGTAAATTCTTGAGCATCAAAACATCAGGAGACTGGACTAAAGAAAAATATTGTGCAAATAAAGATTTTATTTCATGGCCATTTTCATCCACTGCATCTAAATATTTCACAGTAGATGGAATACTATTATTTTGTCTTATCTCTTATATATTTCCGGAAATAATTAGGGTCACTGGAAATAGAAGATTGGGTTTACTCAATATATTCTGAATAGCACTGATCGGCCTGATTTTTACAGATTGCTCCAAGATTACTAAACATTTTATAGTTTAATCTTCTCTCGAAGATGCTGACATCGTTAGCGAAACAAATTTCGAGAGTAAAATAAAGAGTTTTGGTTAATGGTAAAACTGTCTTGATTTGAAACTCAACTGATTCGCCAAAACTTTACTGAACTATACTGCGTCTTCTACGCTTGCAATCCTACCTCCGCCATATAATCGCTTATGTTTTCTTTATGCACTTATATTAGGCTGCTATAAGCTGCATTATCTAAATCTAAATCTAAACCTTTATTTTACCTCTGTCGTGATGGACATCGCTGGCCGTCATGGTTCGTCAGACACTCCGTTACTAAACTCTTTTTAATGTATCTTACATTTATTTTTACATAAATTATACCTGGTTTCACCTCGACATAATTACCTTCTTTAAGGGATTCAACATATCATATTTTTTTAAGAGCGCAACAGAGAAAAGAACGAGGAAAAGTTGATCAGCAGAATCAATCGGGCTTTTGACAGAATGAAAAAAGAGATTACGGTAAGGGTGACTATTACCGATATAAGAAATAGGATCCAGGCTTGTATTACATTTTGAGTATGCAAAATAAATTTAAAAAAATTTTGTTTATTAAGCAATAAAACATGAAATTACCGCACAATAAGATACCCCACAGTAGTGGCTCTATTCCTAAGAATTGACTATACATTGGGATGAATAATGACTTAAAATAAAGGGCAGTAGTTAGGCATATTTTTAAAAAAGTCTATACGATTAAAGTAATTATATTCAAGCATCAAACAAAGTATTTTATTTTAGTCTACAATTATTTTTCACGTTTCATTGTCTCTATTTTTTTTCAGTTAACACAGATGCTTGGAATTCATGGTGGTTGTATTAAATTAACATTAGACAAAACAAAAAAAACCTTAAATATCCATTTTATTGTAACTTGCGCTGTATTACCGATTAAGTGTGAAATATGTGTATTTATTGGAAAAAGTTGCGATCAAAAATTTAGAAACAGATCCTATACACGTTTGGCTTAAAATATTTAAAATTAGGTCTGTCATTATATACTTAAAGGATTACACTCACCTTCCGGACACCTTGTATCCTAAATAAACCTCAAATATCAAATTTTAATCCAATCGTACCACTAGCAAAAAAGTTATGATAGTCGCTTCGTCCTAACGTTAAACCTTAATAATTTTCAAAGCTAAGTAATTATATCCTAAAAACATCCCAAATATCAAATTTAAAAAATACAAACTTGCATTATTAATATTTCCAATAGCATAAAAATAACTAAATACCCAAATCCTCGATGTTTTCCGGCCACAAAGCACATTATCGGCAATCGATATGCAGATATATTCTAAAAGCTGATTCATTTTCATTAATAGTGTTTTGAAAAAACCAAGACCTGGCCACCCGTCACGATTCCACGGTCAGTTTCCACTGCGCTTACCCGGTCCTAAGAGTTGCTCTATCCATTACTTGTTGCTATTGCAGTTTTTGGGATTTAGGCAGGCATCTTTTAATTTAATAGCTCTGCTTCCTGAGCTACTGCCGGAATAGGGAAGAAGATAAATTGGAAGGTGGGTGTACAGATTGTTGCATAAGGTAGGGTTGCTTGCGCAGAAATCTGTAGTCGCAACTGTCGAGGCATCAATGACAAAAACCAAGCGTTTGTGAGGGATTAATAATTTAAAAGTGATAAAAAACGATAAAAATTCGGGGATATGAAATTATTGCTAGATGATTTTTTGGATTTTGAAGAATGGATTATGTTAGTGACGCTCAGATAGAGGAGTTGAGTTAATAGGGCTATGTAGCTCACAACGGTATTTGGATAGTTGACAGACGGCTTTCTCTATTAAGAATTTATGATGGTCTAGGTTAAGCTGAAGCTGTGATCCGAAGGAGTCAGCTAAGGCCGCAGCTTTCTATTTCTGCGAATACGCAAGTCCGTAATTAGAGTGGTGGATGGGAAGATGGGTTTTTATTTTTCTTTTCATGGATTTGTTTAAATGCCGATGTTGGGAGTGGGATTATTCGGAGTCAACTTGGAAAATTGAGTCCAGTTATGATTACGATTTTCTAGGATCAGAGAAAAGTTCGTTCTGGATAGTTCTTTTGCTTTTTGCCTTTTTGCAGGATCAAAGAATCTACGGTGAAGTTTGTTCAGGTCACCTATTTTTCTATTTAGAGCCTTTATATTTTGCGGAAAGGAGTTTTGGTTTAATGGATGCTTATGGTAGTGGAGGCTTTTTCGAAGGCAAAAAGAATGTGATTAGTTAGAAACTGGGCTAATTATTTTTTTGAGAAATTGATTGAGGTAAGTTTTCAAAACCTCTTTCAGCAGGTTTTGAAATTTAGACCAGTTGGTAATTTTTTTGGAGGAAAGGGGATATTTAAGTTAGAGAAAATATTTATAATTGAGGAATAACCGCATCAGGTGGAGTGGTCATCGGAGTTTTTATCTTGGATGTTGTGAGAGAGGTTTTTGAAAATGGCAATGTCTATAATATCTGCACCGAGGGGGTGGAAGTGGGTCCACGATAAGTTTACAATCACCAATCATTTCTTCAGTGTTAAAGTCAACACTTCTAATTGCCTGAAAAAAAAACGCGAAAATATTAAGGAAAAAAATTTTTTCCGGAAAAAAACACATTTTCGGAAACTTGTATTACTGGTTGAATCCCAAAATAAGTATGTATTGTAAATCTAAGTTGAAGCTCATTAATATAAGTACTAAATTTCTCATAGCGTACAGGTCGTATATAACCCACAAATCCCATAAATCTTTATATTCCTTGAGCGCTACACTTACCCATAAGTCTTCAATTAATAGGTTTGAGTATAAACTTTAAATAGGTCTACCTCAAGAGAATACCTTTTAATGGTAACACTCTTTCCACTAATTAATTAGTCATAAGTCTTAAGATGTTTTAGTAAGGAACACAGAGCTGTGTTTAACCAACATTTTATTATAACTATACAATTATACTTGGCTGCCCATACAGATTGATAAAAATCAACTGTTTTTGTCCTAAGACTGACGATAATATATTGAAAAGTCTGTTATTGAAAAGTTTGTACTTTACTATCAATCTATTTGCTTAAAGAAGAGAAAACTTGGTCATTTGATACACAAGTAGCTCGACTCTGACTGTCATTCTTTTTTGTAAATATCATCATTCTTTAACAAAGGAGTATTGGTAGGTATGTTTCATGAAGAACTTTCGAAATTAGGCTTTTCGAAAGTTCTTCATGAAACTGCTTGTTGTGCAAAATACCATGGTCAATAATTGTATTTTTCACAGGAAATCAATGATTTAGACGTTAGAAAAAGATACTGAAGATTTACTACCTTGAATATTGAGCCCGAACTTAAATTTTTCGCTTTCTTTGATATTAATATATAAAATAAGAAGTCTCATTAAAAATGACATTGATCATTAAATAATGATATTAAAATGATTAAGGTCAATATCTTACATTTGAATTGCTATGCTCTGAATTTTTTTTCAGAATTTGATATTTAAGCTCAACAAAAATCGTCAAAAAATAATTTTTGACGTAAAATTTTTCACTCTATCCGAATTCAGCGTCAAAAATAGAGGTCCCTATTAAAAAATAATTTTCCTTTAAACAGCATGAAAACATAATAATCATTATAAACTCTTTACTGTCTTAAGCTTAAAAATTGTATTTGAAAAAAAAAATTATATTTTAACAAGAGTATTATTTTATAGGATAAACCAATTTTGCCTTAATGTACACTAAACTTATGTTGAGTGCTTTACATAAAAAAAGCTACTAAATGTACTAAATTTTAGTAATGCTTTTATTAAAGTGAATCACTTACTTTTATATTAAGGTTAAAGTATACTTAGATCTTACTATAATGCAAAGGTAATTTTAACTTGATACGATTGTTTTATTTTTTTGACCTCAACAGAATTCAGGGAGCCTTTTGTTTAAGGGATATCTCTGTAGATCTGCATATTATGGCCTGTTGGTTACCTTGCATTATTAGCTTAATTCTTCGATTTTTTTTGTTATTGGTAAATGGTGAAATACTCAATATTTAGTGGAATTTTTGATTATTATTATCATTATATTATTTGACTACCAAATTAGTCATTGAAATTGTCGAAACAGTGGGCTCTCTGGTCTGAAGGACTTAAAGTCACTCGGTGCACTGAAAGTATTACCCGAGTATTTGAGCCTGGCGCGAGTGCTGGGAACTCCCTGACCACATGGTCAACGGTTTCATCCTCCTCACAGCACCACCGGCATTACAGGTTGTCCGCAATACCGATGGTATGGAGATGGCCTCTCAAGTGCCAGTGACCGGTTAAAAGACCTGCCACTAGCCGAATTTTGCGTCTTTTTAGGCGTAGTAGCTTTTTGGTGAGACAGGCAGAGGGCCCACCTATGTGCGCTTTGGCCTGTGTCATACCAAGGGACTCAGTCCATCTTTGGTGGGTCCAATTGCCCAGCAGACCCTTCATTGACGCCATCCCTACGCATTTGGCGACACCAATTATGAGTTTCGGCCCCATCGGCACATCGGCGGATCCCAGCCTGGCAAGAGAATCCGCTTCCTCATTACCTGCATGGCCTGCGTGGTCAGGGATCCAGACAAGCTGGACCCTGCAGCCAACCTGCACCAGTTTTTTCAGGACTTTTATGCACTTTAGTACAAGCTTGGAGCTTACCTTTGCGGCCGTGATAGCCTTAATGGCAGCTCTGCTGTCCGAACATATTGATACGACTGTATTGCGGTGTCCGCAGCTTAGAACTTTCTGTCCGCATTTTAATACAGCGAATACTTTAGCCTGGAAGACAGTAGCGTGCTTCCCCAGCGGTATATGGGATCCCACCACAAAGCCCTGATCCAGCTCTGTTATTCATTCTGGAGCCATCTGTGTACCAGATGGTCCCCCTATTTAGCAATGCAGGTCTGTTCGAATGCTGCCACTTCTCTCTACCTGCATTGTGCGTCACGAATCCCTCGCAGTCCACAGTCACTGGAGCCAGGCGGTCACAAGGAGAGGACATTCCTGTATGGCCCGTGACCAAATTTTTGCGTGACCGTTCTCGCCAGCGCGTAGTTCGCTGAGGACGTATAGCCTGTACGCAGTCCTCATTGCCTGGAATTACACAAAGAGGTCCAGAGGCGGAAGGCTTAGTAGAGTCTCAAGCGCTCTAGTTGGCTAGTTGTTAGTGATATTGTCCTAATAAGAAAATATAAAATTTCTGTATAGTGTTTGACAGGGAACTCACTTTTGTACCGCACGTTGAGAATGTTGCCTCTGGAGCCTCAAGAATGTTCGAATTTGTCTAAAGAAACTGTAAACTATTTAATAACCCCTCAGACATTAAAACAGTTTTTTATCGTTTTGTCAGGTCAAGACTTAAGTATGGTTTTTTAATTTGGAAGCCCTACTACATTTGCCATGTGAATACTCTGGAGGGTGTTCAAAGGCATTTTTTAAAATATTTGGCATATCGGGAGGATGGTGTCTACCCAGATAGGAGTATAGACTACACTTTACTGTTATCAAGATTTGGAGGAGTGCCTTTAGCGGAACATTGAACGTTACATACATTTAATCAGTTTTCTGTGGAAGGTCATTAACAACAAGATTGATTGCTTCGTCCTTTCTTCATGTACCCCGACTGGAAGTAAGATATAGGTCTGCTTTTGCTCCCGATCAAGCTAGATCGAATATAATGTTGCATGATCCCATTTTCATTAGGTCCAAAAATTTTAATCTCATCTCTGATGAGCGTGACATAAACAATTGTAGCTTATCGCAACTTTTAAATATAATATGTAGAAATTCCCCTATATTTGTGACCTAATTGTTATGTTTCGTGCGCTGGCTGGAGGCTTGAGTAAAATGTGTTTGGAAAGTTAGAGTAATAAGTAAGTATGTATGTATTTAGTTTTAATTTTTAGCCATTAAGTTTTGTTTATTATATTTTATCCTGTGTTTTGTAATGTACCAGTAAAGCGAAGGAAGTTGGAATTCTTCAAATACACATCTATAAAGTCTTCATATTAATGCTATGTAATCGAGAAGTACCCCAGAGGTTCGTGTTGAAAATACATTCGGTGTCGAACAATTAGCAAAACATCAACCAACATGTGTATATTAAATGGTCTTCCAAAAAGCGTAAATATCCTTCTCCAGTAAGACGCTCATCTTATACAAAAGGCCCAAACAACTGGTCGTTCAACATTCCACACCACACGTTAACACTGAATCGATGTTAAAAGTGTCGTTCAAACGTGGCATGAGGATTTTTATCTCACCACCGATGTTCATTGTGTCAGTTATTTATTCCATTGCGGGTAAAATGAGCTGATTTTGTTGGATCCATTTGCAAAATTGAACCCTTAAACCATAATCATCCTCTTGAAGATGTTGAACCGGTTAAATATGGAAAGGCTTAAAACGATTTTTCCTAAGTATCTTCCAAACGTCTACATGTGATACTAATCGAAGTTCTTGTGTAATCCGCCTCGTACTAGCACCCGGGTTCTCTTCAGCCATATCCAAAACATTTTCTTCATTTTCCACATTTAGTCCCGCCTCTCATTCAGAATTAATTCTTATGCTTGAAAACATTTCTGTTTCCTGAGCATTTACAAAAACTGTCTGAAAAACTTTTCAATTAGGAATTGAAACTGAAATTTCAACGACGTCGGTATTCATCAACAGCACGTAATGCGCTACCATTATAGAAACCATACATGAATATCATGTCAGCATACTCCCTATGGGTGAATGTGTAAGGCATTACATAATGGAAACTTTGCTCTTTTCAAATTAAAACGCTCAGAGTCAATCAAACTGACAACCATGGTTGTCAAAAATACCAGTCAATTAAAATAGGTATTAATAAAACAATGATGAAATATCTGCAACGTGTGTTAGAAATACAGAGAACGTAATTATTCCAAAAATATACAAAAAGAACTTTAGAGCCGATTATTTTAGAAACGGTTAAGAATCGGATTAAAATATATGGGTTAATTTCTCTTATTTTGACGTTCTGAATATCTTCTCAAAATATTTCTCTTTCCTCCCACGAAGAGTGCACAGAGTGCCTCCCAGAAGCACTCTGTATGTGTCAGATATGCAGGAAACAATAAAGTACTCGAGATTACAACAATATGCTAATGACTCCCAAATACATACCTGTGAGCTACGAAAAATTTAAATACAGCGCAAGAAAAACTTAAATGCCACTAAATCAAAAATTCTAATAATGTCGGCTAATAATATATTAAGGGAAAATATAAAAAATACAATTTCTATTCAAATAAATGATACACAAATCCCGATAGTATCAGAAGCAAAAAACTTGGAGTATAATTTTCGACCAATCCATGGGTTTCGAATCTCATGTTAAAAACAAAATTAAAGCTGCATATCTAAGATTAGGAGCTTAATAAAATAAATTTCAATCTGATATTGTCTTTTGATTGTTGGTGGTATCAAGCAGTCGATATGATGCTTGTCGCTTATTTGGTTCAGATTTATTCTTTATTTTTTTTGTACAGATTAAAACCATAATGTTTTCGCTGCCTTCCAATTACTCACACCTTTCCCTCATCCAGTCCCCTTGTGCTTCTCTGATTTTCGGTTGAATAATTTTATAGATGCATCTATATTCCCTTAAGTTTTTCTTCTTGCATTTGTGGTGCTTGCTCATTAGATTTATAATTTCTCTAGTCATTAATTGTTTCTTTTTCTTAATCTCTGATTTAAGGTGTTTAGTTGTGACTACCTTTAATATATTAGATATTTCAGTCCAGGCCTTGACAGGATCGTCTGCTTTCAGTTGGCTTCAATTTACTTGGTGGAGGTTAACATTAAACTCAATCTGCAGGGAGTTTTTCCTTGCCTCTTGTTTTAAATGCTGCATGTCAATTTATGATATTGAGTTTCTTTTCTTTATGATCCCATATCTGCGCCGGGGAACGTCATTGCATTTTTGACTCAGCTGCGGATCTTTGATTTATCCTATGATATTGACAAATTCGTTTTGCACTATGCTGTCATTATTGTGTTGCTGGGATGTCCACATTTGTGGGTGTTGCTTGAACTAAGTATTAAGGATTACAAACTTATTTTTTTGTTTAATAAATTCTGTCTTTGTGTATTTCTTTGGCCCAATACAAAGCTCCCAACCATTTCTGATGAGTTTCCCTTACCGACCTTTGTATTTTAAGTCACCGTATAAAGGGCTATTTCTTGAAAAATTTAGTAATTCATTCCCTTTCACTCAATACCATTCCTCAAATTTTTCAAAAAAATTTAAAATCTTTGAATAAATTTCGTTCATTACAGCACTTTCGATGGTAAGTTTTCTAACTTGAAATATTTGCAATTGTTTAAAAAAAACTTAGAAAATGCTAATTTTTGAAACAGGTTATTTTTAATAAGACACTACGTATAAGAATATTAATTTTCCATTTTTAAAAGATAATGCTTAATTTATTTTTCCTGCTATTTCATACAAAATTTAAAAAAAAGATTAAGGCAGCTTTATAAAATAAAAACATTTCTCACCCCAAAAGAGACATATTTACTCTGCGAAAGTCTGGTTTTGTCTTTGTTTGATTATTAGTACAGTCGTGCTATATGAGAATGGATGCAAAAATTAGATAGAGGATGAAATTTTGACAATAAGTTGTATGGGTCGAGAGAGTGCAAAAACTAAAAATGCGAACAAATTCCGAGGGTTTTTTTTTTAGGGGATGATTGAGATGGTCTTGGATTGGCGTTATCTCGTTTAGTTATCTCTTCGGGTAAGAAGTTTTCAACTTTCATGGGATTTTTTCCAAGAAAGTTATTAATTTAAAACCAATTTTTCAAAACTTCACCCCCCTTTTAAACCCTCTAAATCAACTCGGATGAATTCGGTTCTGTGGAAGAAAAGGTAGCTCTGATTTTTCTGAATAATTTATCTCATGGAGTCAAAGTTGTAAGTGCAAAGGGGTAGCGCCAATCCAAGACCATCCCCAATCATCCCCTTTAAAAGAAAACCCTCGGAATTTTTGTTCGTATTTTTGGTTTTTGCACTCTCTCAACCCATACAACTTATTGTCAAAATTTTATCCTCTATCTAATTTTTGCATCCATTCGATCATTTCTAAAGACAGCACAACCTGTACTATATGGGGACGTAATTTATGGAGATTCCGTATCTGTAAGTACCAAAAAGGCTATTCAAAAAGTTCAAAATTCCTGCATGAGATTGACATATAACATTACATAACACCGTATCTTAACGCTAATCAAACGCTAATCAAATTATTAATATGAATAATAGAAGACTACTGCACATGCACATGTTTGCATACAGAGTTATAAAAAGAGGACAACCGGCATATTTAAGACATCAGCTTCAAGAATTTGTCAATTCTCATGCAACTCGAAATAACAATTTTATTGTACCTATCTACAGATCAGCAGCTTTTAGGCGTTCTATTAAATTTGTTGCTGTTCACATATGGAACAGTCTCTCCCAAGAACTAAAGGAATTAGGTACCTCTCCAAAGCTTTTTTAAGCAACTCAAATACTTTTGGGTCAAAATAATACAGTTGTTTTAATCGAGAGACACTCCTGTTTGTCATAATAAAATAAGTGAATACAAAATTGTAACTTGTTTATAAAACTGACAAATAAAATCTTTTGGTATTTGTATATTTGAAAAAAAGGTCTTTCAGTGCTCATGCAGTTTGCAGAGAATTATTCTGTAGATTTAAGCCAGAATATTTTCTTTTTATTTTAGGAGGTTCGTTTTAAAAAACACTGATTTTTTTAATTTAAACAAAATAGTATTTATATTGAACAGTATTTTTCTTTCGTAAAAAGCCTAAAATAGAATCTAAAGTACGGAGTAGAAACAATTTATATAAACTTGAAATCATCTTCTCAAAATAAAATTAATATAAAAGATATGATAAATTATTAATATATAAAAAAGAAGAAAACAAGATTATCTAAACTAAGCGAATTCTTTTAATTTCAGCTAGGCTACAGTTTAATATATCGCATTGATTCTTTATAGAGTTGTATATACATTTTAAGCTCTACGTATGGGCGAAAATTTTGTAATGTTGGTTCGAGGTATTGAAAGGTAAAAAGTTTGAACACTGCGAGCTGATAGCCGAGGAGTGTGTAAATTTAGATGTTGCAAAATCTCTGGCGAGTCAATTACGCCTTTAATTAATTTATGTAAGAATTGTAAATCTGCCGAATCCCTTCTTTCCTGTAAGGATTTTACCTAAAATATTTCAAGTAAACGATCATGGGAGTAGCCAATTTCCGGGTACATTCTTTCGAATTTAAACCAAAGGAATTTGAGGAATTTTCGCTGTATATTTTTAAGTTCTTGAATATGGTTCTGATAGTATGGCGACCAGACTTGGGAAAAATATTCCAAAATTGAACGAACAAAGGTAAAGTACAGGAGTTTAATGCTAGAGATATTCTCAAAGAATGGAAAGTTCCTTACAACAAAACCCAGCAATTTATAACTTCTGTTTATGATATCTTCGATATGAAAACTAAATGAACGTGAGCTATCAAAAATAACTCTTAAGTCTTTGAAGTGGATTGATCTTAGTAGTATCACATTATCAATTTTGTATTCGTAAGTAACACAGTTCTTTTTTAACGAGTAGGAGTCTACACAGCATTTAGAGGCAAGTTGTTATTCTTGCACCATTCATTCACTGAGTTAATGGCTGTTTGGAGTTTAATGCAGTCCTCAATAGTATCAATTCTACAGTATAATTTTTTATTATCGCAGTATAATAAGCTGTTTACTTTTAAGTCCTTAGAAATGGTATTAATAAATGAGTTGAAAAGTAGAGGTCCCAACATGGAGCCTTGTGGTACGCCTGAAGGAACGACTATTTCAGTTGAGCTGTGTCGAAAGCATTCAACATGTTGAGGACGTTTAGTGAGATGAGAAGAGATAAGAGAAGTTAAGTGAGATGAAAATCCAAATTGGTCAGAAAGATTTGATATAAAAATGGAATGGCCAAGACGGTCGAAAGCTTTCGAGAAATCTGTATTGACTACATCAACTTGAGAATTCTCATTTATAGATTCTGATATAAATTCCGTGATCGTAATAAGATTAGTGGCAGTGGATCTATCCTTCATGAAGCCGTGCTGTCTAGTGTCTATAAGATGTTTTATAGGAAATTATAAGAAGATGCTGAATGAAGGACCCGCTCAAAAACTTTAGAAAAGTTATTAATAAGTGTAACTGGCCGATAGTTATCGATAAGATTTTTATCATTTTTTTATGAACAGGAATAATTTTAGATTTTTTCCAGAGCAGAGGAAATTCTCCAGTTCTGAGGGCAAGATTAAATAATATTGTTAGCGGTTTACAAAAAGCATACGCACAGTCAAATATAAGAAATGCAGGTATCTTATCGGGACCAACTATAGCTTAACTGATTTTAAAGCACTTAGTACATTTATTTTCTGTGAAAGATGTGATGTTAATAGTATCACAATGTGAGTAGTTGATTTCAGTCATCTTCTGTTGGGATGTGCTAGTATATGAGTTATAAAAAACTTGAGCAAAGGAGTCTGCTATTTTTTGGGGGTCAGTTAGGAGAGAACCAGTTTGATCATACATATTACATGGCATAGAACTGTTTTTTGTGAACTTAAAATCAACTTCCAAAAGTTGTTTGGTTGTGTTGAAAGGTTTTGCTCAAGATTAGAGCAGTAGGATTTATATGAGTATTCAATGTCTGCTTTTATTTGTATGCGCAAGTTACTTAAGTCCTGTTGATTGGCAGAAAGCTTATATTTTTTCCAGGCTCTATGTTTTTGCTTAGTCTTAATAGTAGTCTTAATATTTGTAGATTAAACCATGGCGGATATATGCGCTTTCTTTTCGAGGTTTTAAGAACGTATTTATCTAGAAAAGAATAAATTTTCTAATAAAAAAATTCGACAGCTGTATTGACATTATTAACAGAGTAGAACATATCCCAATTTATTTCCAGGAAACTAGTATAAGATCAGCTCTTTTAAAATTATAGAAGAAATTTCTACTTTAAGATAATTGTGAAATTGTTTATTAGAAGTGATTTTAAATTTAATAAGAAGTGATGGATGAAAAATATCCTCTTTTAATAAAAAACTGTGGCATTTTTCAACGGAACAAAACTCAGGAGTTGGCGAAATAACGAAATCTAGTAACCGCTCTTGAAAATTATAAATCAAATTCAGCTGCTGCCAGTCGAAAAATTCTAAAAAGTTAATAGCTAAAACAACTTTTCTATATAAGTTTCTCGTATGGCTATACTCAGGTAAGCATATAATATTACCTTAGCGTGATAAAAATATGTTAAAGACGAAAGATATTCAAATAATAATTCGTACGTCTCAATATTTTGATTTGGTGGTATATGAAAATAGTCTATTATAGGCAGCTGATGTCAGTCACTATTTTTATTCCTATTATATCAAATATATTACAGACGATAATTTTGTAATATGTTTGTTTAACTCTGTAGCCCTAATATATTCGGGCTACAAAGTTTTTGCCTCAGGATTAAAAGTACTGCACTTTAATTTAAATTGAAAATATAATATACATATTATACCATAGTGTAAGCCTTAAAGAAACAAATTTCCTTGAGTAATTATGTAGATTTTCACTTTAATTTTTGAAGCTCTATTACGTAGTAAAATTTAATATTCTTAATATCCCGTTTCTGTATCACGATTTTTCTTAAATATAAAAAAGCCCCACTATAATCTACTGGGTGTAATAAATTTTTGATATGATGTCACGTCGCAGTAGTCGCCTATCATCATCAACTCCAATCCGTCGCTCATTCAAAGTTTTGCCGAGCGCGAGCCATCAACAGAAGCGCGTCGTGTTTTATTGACCGTGAATATCTCTCACTTCGTTACCCGCGAAAAGTTCTTCTAGTTTTGTCCTTTAGCAGGTAAGTTTCGATATTTTTTTAAATAATTAACGCGTCTTGAAGTTTGATATTTTAATTTCCAATAAATATCACCTTGATATCTTTTTTTTTTTGGTATTGTTGGTAACAAGATCGATGTCTTGAGTGTATCAAACATTTGAAATACAATTTTACACTATTTGCGCTTTTTAAAATCAATTTTTTATGCGTATTAAAAATTGAATTTAAAATGATGACATGTCTTTAACAAATTTCATAGCCTTTTTTCATTATTTATTCAGATATACAGGATGTAACATAAGTAATGACTTTAATTTTAAGGGGTGATTCCTTGTCATATTTTAAGTAAAAAAGTTCATATAAACATATGTCCGGAAATGCTTCGTTTTCGAGATACAGGGTGTTAAACTTTTTTTTTAAATCGATTTTTTATTAATATCTCATAAACGCATTTACCGAATTTGTTAAAATCTTTACATTTTGTTAGTCACTTTATAAGGTACCTTTTGGAATTCTCATATCTGGCCTAGAAATGTCAGGGGCGTGCCCACGGGCTAAGTCGGATGATTTTTTTGTAAAATAAATATCGCCCGGTACATTTTTTGTAAGTATGATATTTTTTAAAAATAAAGCATCTAAAAATTAAACTTTTTTGTCTCCTAATTTTTTTTCGTATCTTGCTTCGTTTAGAAATAAATAATTAAAAATCATATCTCAGCACGTCTCGGGCCTCCATAAAAAAAATAAAATGCTTAAAAATTAACTGACAAATTACCAGCAAGTTTATTATTTAACAACTAAGAAAAAACCTTAAATAAATTTTTTTCAAAACGCATACTTGACCGAAAACAAAAATTAATAAGATCCTATTTTTGATGTTTAAATTTTAATGCAATGGCGTCGCAAATGGTTACCTATTTAAAATTTATTTGTTGTTTGTGTACGCCACCATTTTTTTTGTGCGAGATATTTGTACAAATTTAAGCAATTAAAAATACGATCGCTTAATTTTTGTGAAAAATAATAAAAACTTACTTTAGTTTTAAATATCATCAAAATTTTATTAAATCAAATGCTCGAAATGAGAACCACGACTGTCAATACAAGCACGCAATCTTCTTCCCATCGACTGGCGCACACGTTCGAAAATTCCTGGTGTGTTGCGTATGACATTAGAAGAGTTTACAATCCGATTTTTCAAATCGTTTTTATCCACAACTGGCGTCGCATAAGCAAGCGATTTCAGATATCCCCAAAAGAAATAGTCCAGAGGATTCAGGTCTGGAGATCGTGCTGGCCATAGCTGAGGTCCCCCCCGACCTATCCATTGCTGAGCAAAAGTATCATTTAGATAGTTTCGAGCGACAAGACTAAAATGAGCAGGTGCACCGTCGTGCATAAACCACATGGTGTTTCTTGTTGCTAATGGTACGTCTTCTAATAAATCTGGCAAAATCAGCAATATTTCTTCTAAAAATTGTCTGTAAGTATCACTATTCAGCCTAGGAGGGAGAAAGTGCGGTCCGATAAGATGATTACCGATAATTCCGGCCCAAACATTCACGGAAAACTGCTGTTGAAATCCACCTTCTCCAATGGCATGGGGATTTTCAAAGTCCCAAAGATGGTTATTGTGGTTAAGTTTCTGATGGCTTCCCGTAAAAACAGCCCTCATCCGTGAAAAGAATTTTAGCCGTAAAATTTGGATTCTGGGCAGTTTTTTGAAGAAACCACTGGCAAAACACTAATCGTGCAGGAAAATCTGTGGAATGGATAAAGTAAATTTGTGTGCAAAACCCTTTAAACACTTTCGTGGCTAATGTTAAACTGTAACGATAATCTTCGCGTGCTAGTTGACGGATCGTCTTCCACTGCTTGCAGAATTGCTTCCTCTAGTTGAGGCGTCATTATTACCCTCGGTCTACCAACGCGTGAGCTCAGCATGAGCATTGACAGATCCAGTCTCACACAGACGGGCATGGAGTCTTATGAAAGTTCTTTCTGCTGGAATTGGTCTACCGGGAAAGCGTTCATGATAAATTCGACGGGATTCTGCACCATTTCCATCTGCAAGGCCATAAATGAAATGCATTTGCCTTTGCATTTGCATTTGCACATGCCTAATTCGGCGTTATTCATAGTTATCTGCACAGTAAAACACATTCAACTAACAGTACCCAGTACCTGGTAAATGTTAATGTATGATATAGGAATGTTCTTATCAGAGAAATTTTTATACATACCTGCATAAATGTAGTATTTCCAATAAAATCAGTTTTGAAGCATTTTAGGTTTTTTTTTATTGAGGCTCGAGACGTGCTAAAATATGGTTTTTAAAATTTATTTTTAAACAAAGCAAGATACGAAAAAAAATTAAAAGTCAAAAAAGGTTTATTTTTAGACGCTTTATTTAAAAAAATATCATACTTACAAAAAATGTACCGGGCGATATTATTTTTACAAAAAAATCATCTGACTTCTGAAAATTCTAGGCCAGATATAAGAATTCCAAAAGGTACCTTATAAAGTGACTAACAAAATCTAAAGATTTTAATAAATTCGGTAAATGCGTTTATGAGATATTAATAAAATATCGATTAAAAAAAAAAGTTTAACACCCTGTATCTCGAAAACGAAGCGTTTCCGAACATATGTTTATATGAACTTCTTTACTTCATAAATGACAAGGAATCACGCCTTAAAATTAAAGTCATCACTTATGTTACACCCTGTATATAAAATTTGGGCATCTTTTATTTTCAGGTGATCATACAATTTTTAAGTTTGATAATTTAATTATCGATATATGTGACCGTGATATAATTTATTTTTGGCATTGTTGTTAACAGGATCGGTGGATATATTAAATATAATAGGCTAAAATACTAAAGTTATTTTAAAATAAGGAATTAAAAAATCTAAGCCCAATTCTTGACATTTTTCGTTACTGCGCTAAAAGGACTCTAGAGTGTATCACAAATTTAAAATCCAATTTTGCACTATTTAATAAAATAGAAGAATAGCATATAGAAAAATAGAAGAATAAAGCACACTGATACAATAGTATCAGTGTGCTAATAGTTTTAGAACACGTATATCCAGATAAATGGAAACAAGCAAATATTATACCGTTACGCAAGATATCTAATCCTGTAAATTTTAAGGATCTGAGACCAATTAGTATTTTACCTGCAGTTTCAAAAATATTAGAAAAACACATATCTAATCAATTAACCATTTTTTAAAATCAATGAGCGTAATTCGTGATTGTAAGTTTGGTTTTCGAAAAAAATTCAGTACTACGACATCTCTAGTAAAATTCACCAATAATATTAGAACTAATCTGGATACAAAAGAAATAACATGCGTTGGACTTTTAGATTTTAGTAAGGCCTTTGATACTATTTATCATGAAATGCTTTTAGCCAAACTAACATATTTTGGATTATCTAAGAATGAAACCTGTTTTTTTAAATCGTATCTTAAAAGCCGAGCGCACTGTGTTTGTTTAAAAACAGAATTTGGCAATACCATCAAATCCAACTTTTTACCTATGAATGCAGGGGTACCACAGGGATCCATATTGGGGCCACTCCTTTTTTCTGTTTATGTAGCAGATATGCACAGTGTCCTTACAGAAGCCAAAATACAGCAATACGCTGATTACTCTCAGATATACCTTTCTTTTTCTCCGAGTGATTTTCCCATATTTCAACAAACTTTTAATATGATTAATCAGTATGCGCAAAAACATAATTTAAGACTTAATGCAAATAAATCATCTATTATTCATTTTGGTAACAATAAAAATCAAGTAGCAGAATTATCTGACACTATTAATATTCAAATAAATGATACCTCTCTGCCAATACTGAAGCGAAAAATTTGGGAATGTTTTTGGATAATGCCCTCTCATTTTAAACTCACATTAAACAAAAACTTGGTATACTTTAAGGAAGCATTTAAGGAAAATAAACTACCTAAAAAACTATTTGACATCAAAAACTAAATATTATTTATGCAATTCTCTTATTTTGTTAATTTTCAACTATGGAATTATCGTTTATCACAACTCTCTTACATTAGGTAACTCTAAATCTATTCAAAAATTACAAAATACATGCATGCGTTTTTAACTTGATCTAGCTTTCAGAAATCACATAACCCCACATGTGAATAATAATTCGATTTTATAAATATTTAATAAACGCAAATATTACATTTTTTTGTTTATATACCGAGTAATAAATTTTTTCGGTATTTCTTGCTCCCTTTCGCGCCTCTTACCTTTAGGATATAAAGTTTTCTTTCTAACTTACACTTATTATGTATTAACCTGTTTCTAATATTTTATATTTGAACTATACCTCTATATTACTTGTAAAGTATTATAGAAAGCAGGGCTACTTCACACACGCTTGTATTCAAACGAGTCTTGTGGACCGGTTATATAATCGTGAGGTGGTCCTTATTTGTCATCTTTTTTTTATTATTATTGTATTGTAACTATAACCACAGATGTAAATAGCTCCGCGGAGCTATTTCCATCATTCTGTGCTATAACTCTCTTTCTTGAGGACAAATAAAAAAGTTTTGAAGTTGAAGTTCGAAGTTAGTTACTTCGTATGGGGCGATAGTTTTCAATTCTGGTAATCGAATTTTTTTATATGCAGGGTGTCCCAAAATTAGTGGACGAAACGCGAACCCTGTATTCTTTGGTCAAAAATAACCTCACTTTTTCCTATAAACATATATCGGAAAACGACCCCCAAGGGAGCTACGCCCCTTTTAAAGGGGGCACCTGATGATGATTTTTCCACTTACTTTCGAAACGGGTAAATATAAAAATTTTAAATATTGGTATTCTCCCAATTTTGATATGCTGAATTTAGTTGTCATTTCATAATTTTCTTTATTTAGTCAGGTGCGTATCATTTAGGGGGTGAGCCTAAAAAAATACTTAAAAAAAAATTGTTTGCAAAGTTTTTGTTTTTTTTTCTTTAAATTTTAAAAAATTTAAAGCTTTTTACGTAAAAAAGTACCTCTTGGTCAATAACGCTAGGAATTACCATTTTCGAGAAAAACGCATTTAAAAATAACGCTGCATAGTATTATTTATAACAATTTTTATTAAAACTCAATAGCACGCTTCAAAAGTAAATTGACAAATAAAATTGCAAACAGATAAAAATACTAATTTATTTGAGGCAAATGTTCAAACAAGTTTCCGTTTTCCTGAATGCATAACCTGGATCTTTTTTGAATGTTTTGGGTCGATCCAAGAATTTCAAATCGGTTTTCTCTTATTTGGCCTGCAGCTGCGAAAATTCGCCTCTGAAGCTCTTCTGGAGTATCAATTTCGGTGGCATAAATAATATTGCACATATTACCCCAAAGATAATAATCCAGAGGATTAAGGTCGGGCGATCGTGCAGGCCAGTTTATTGGACCTCCTCGGCCTATCCATCTGCCTGTAAAATTATTGTCCAGCCAGTTTCTCACCTGTCGGCTGTAGTGAGCTGGTGCCCCATCGTGCTGAAAAATCATTTCCAGCCGAGTTTTTATGGGAACATCGTCCAGTAAATCTCTAAGATTGTTTTGAAGAAAATTTAAATAATGACGACCAGTTAACCTGTGTGGCAAAATAATTGGGCCTATCAATTTATCTCCTATCAAACCCGCCCATACGTTAAAGGAAAATCTATGCTGAAAGTTAGTTCGTCGAACTACTCTCGGATTCTCGATGCTCCAAAAATGAGTATTACGGCTGTTAAAGCACTTACTCCTAGAAAAAGTTGCCTCATCTGACCACAAAATTTTTTGACGAAGATTTGGGTGATTTCAAATCCAATGACAAAAGTCTACTTGAGCTGGAAAATCTTCTTCTTCTAACTCCCGAACACTTTTATAATGGAAAGGATGGTATCCTAACATCTTAGTCATTTTTCCAATCTAAAATTATTTTTAAATATTTTAAATTGCATAGGAAATAAGCCTAAACCTTAGTAAGCCACTAAACATTCCAGTTAGTCGTCAAAATGAATTGTTTTGGGGTGTTTGATGTTTGTGATAAGACTTATCCAAGTAAATAAAGTAAATAATAATAATAATAGTAACTAGAGTATTTTGAATTTAATGCAATCCGACGATAATAATTAATAACAACACTATTTATACCAATCTCAATTTTCAGTTATAAGTACTTAAATTTAATTTTTTGGATATGAAACTAGGTACTTAATTATTTATTTATCATATTTAATTTTACTTACATTTGACTTTGGGATATTGGTAATCTCTTCTAAGGTTCTCAATGATATTTGAGGGTTTTCTTCAATTAAATTCAGTACTTCCCCATAACCATCATTTGCAATTGGTCTTCCTTGCCCTCAAGCACGTTCGAAGGATCCATATTCAAGTAAATTTCTATGAATTCTAACAAAAACTTTCCAATGTGGAAGACTTCTTGCAGGAAACCTCCGCCGATACTCTCGTGCAGCGGCATGTGCGTTTCCATTGCAAAACCCATACATAAAATGAATATCTACTTTTTCACGGGTCGAGAAGCCTTCCATAGTTAAAAAGATATTAACAATTTGAATGCAAAATGACAACTAATCAATTACAACAAATGTTAATGTCATTATGCAGTGTGTCAATTTTTTCCAAAGCCTGCTACTAAGTGTTCATAAAAATTGGTAGTGAAAATAATACTATGCAGCGTTATGTTTAAATGCGTTTTTCTCGAAAATAGTAACTCGTAGAGTTATTGACCAAGAGCTACTTTTTTACGTAAAAAGCTTCAAATGTTTAAACTTAAAAAAAAAAAACAAAAACTTTGCACACAATTTTTTTTTAGGTATTTTTTTAGGCTCACCCCCTAAATGATACGCACCTGACTAAATAATGAAAATTATGAAATGACAACTAAATTCAACATATCAAAATCGTTTGCCGATATATGTTTATAGAAAAAAGTGAGGTTATTTTTGACCAAAGAATACAGGGTTCGCGTTTCATTCACTAATTTTGGGACACCCTGTATAGGAGTGAATGTTAATATAACTTGGTATGTGGCCATTAGTGAAAATTAAGTTTATAATAATAATATGACAAGAGGTGTTGAAATAAATTTACTTTTTATCTTTATTGCTTTAGTGGGAATTTTGTCAGGATCCGGAAAGCATTACTTTTCAATCGCTAGATTTAATAAAAGTAATTTATCTCATGCAGGTACCATAATAATGTCTACTAACAACGAATTTTCAACAGTTACGAAGTTTGATAATCTGCTATCTGAAAAAGTATTTGAATTTTCTATTATCTATCTTAATAATTATAATCTCTATATTATTTGCATTTACAGATCTCCTGACGTGGACGTAAATATATTCTTTCAGAAATTACTGAGCTTGCTTGAGTCCCTACCTTTAAAAAGCAAATTAATTTTATGTGGCGATTTTAACATTGACTTCTCCAAGAATCTCTCCAGTCAATTTTCGACGCATTTGGTATAGTCATGCATATTAACGCAACAACTGGAATTTGTAAAACTAGCTCCAGCACCATAGATTATGTAGTTTCATCTTTCGATCCAGGACTCATTGACAGTACTTACTACAGTCTTAAGTTCAGGTTTCTCTGACCATGAAGCAGTACTGACAAACTTTGTGTTGTCGTCAACAGAAGCAAAAATTCTTCGCGCAAATTAAACCGTATTTTTTCTAACCAAAATTTTGTAAATTTCAAGAACCTTTATCTAACAAGTGACTGGAATGTTCCCTCTGGAGATGTTGATACCGAATTCTCTACCTTTATAAAAACATTATCTAGTTAATCGTTTAAATCCTTTCCTCTTAAGCCTGACAAATATAAACCTTGAACCACAAAAGGCCTATATACATCAGCTAAAAACAAGCGCTCAATATCCCACCTAAAAAAAATTTCAGATAGCACTTTCTTTCCTAATTACGTACAACTTTACAGACAAGTTTACCATAAGACTATAAAGGCTATTATTATAATAGGAGGTTGGCTAAATCCGGTAATCTTGCCAAAGGAACGTGATCTGTTGTTAATGATTTAAGAAATAAAATGTTTGCAAACTTGCCGGAATGCGCTTTAAATCTTCTTGCAACTCTTATTGGCCTGTCATTCTAAATTGCAGTTTTTCCGAAGGCTCTTAAGACTGCGATAATAATTATTCCCTTGCATAAAGGAGGAGGTAAAAAGGAAGCTTCGAACTATCGCCCAATTGCACTTCTCCCCATGCTGTCGAAAACCATAGGCTCCTATCGTTTCTGTCCAAATATAAAATTTTAATTTTTTATTAGTTTTTTAAATTTTTAAATTTTTGAATTTTTAAATTTTTGAATTTTTGAATTTCTGAATTTTTGAATTTTTGAATTTTTGAATTTTTGAATTTTTGAATTTTTGAATTTTTGAATTTTTGAATTTTTGAATTTTTGAATTTTTGAATTTTTGAATTTTTGAATTTTTGAATTTTTGAATTTTTGAATTTTTGAATTTTTAAATTTTTGAATTTTTGAATTTTTGAATTTTTGAATTTTTGAATTTTTGAATTTTTGAATTTTTAAATTTTTGAATTTTTGAATTTTTGAATTTTTGAATTTTTGAATTTTTGAATTTTTGAATTTTTGAATTTTTGAATTTTTGAATTTTTGAATTTTTGAATTTTTGAATTTTTGAATTTTTGAATTTTTGAATTTTTGAATTTTTGAATTTTTGAATTTTTGAATTTTTGAATTTTTGAATTTTTGAATTTTTGAATTTTTGAATTTTTGAATTTTTGAATTTTTGAATTTTTGAATTTTTGAATTTTTGAATTTTTGAATTTTTGAATTTTTGAATTTTTGAATTTTTGAATTTTTGAATTTTTGAATTTTTGAATTTTTGAATTTTTGAATTTTTGAATTTTTGAATTTTTGAATTTTTGAATTTTTGAATTTTTGAATTTTTGAGAGTTTTATTGCTTCTGTTTCTTTTCTTTGGGTTGAAAATGATGTTAACTGTATTGTGGGTAGATTAGTCCTTAAATGTAAGGGTATTTAGTTTTAAGGAAACATTTATTAGAAAATAACTTTTTAAGAGAAATATTGACCTCAGCCACTGCTTCAGATTGTTGGATAAGAATCCAATAGAACTAAAGCTTCCTCTTATATGTCGACGTTTTGACCTTTACAAGATACTACAGAACATTCTCTGACCAGTGTATTTTCTTCTTTAAACAGTACGATGTTACATATTTAACGCCATAAACAGAAACACACACCAAGGCAAAAAACAAACAAAAAATTTATGTAGACAAATACTATTGAAGTTGAATAAAACCTGATGCTCTTGTCATTTGAAGGTTTGGATCAAGATGTTCTTTTGCTTGTTAGGTATTTATATTTATCATATCGTTTCTGCGATTTCTTAACCATGTTTAGTACCAAAGGTCTAAACTTGCTAAGAACAATAACCTTTTAACAGGTTATCAGCAGTTATAATAATTTATTAACAACTTTTCAAATGACCAATAGTTAAGCTGAAATGTTTATTTCCAGTATACTTTACCGTTATCGTAAAAAGGATTAACGTTCGTAAAATTTAATAAATTGCTTATTATTTCACGACTTTAATCAACTATTAATAGTTTACTAATCAACAATTAATAATTTATTTTTTATTTTACTTTTAAAAGATATTTTGATATTAATATGTTTTGAAAATCATCATCACTATCTTTTAGTTGATCTTATAATACTCGGCTATAACTCTACGATGTAAACTAACAGGCCTCTACGTCGGAAGTTTTTTAATTGAGCAAAACCCTTCGTCAAAGGGTTTTGCTACTATGCATCCAAATTTCATCGGCCACTTGGATATAGTTGAGTTGCAGGTGATTTGATATGGATCTATATAATGCCTTAATATCCAGGTTGCCATGACAAAAATTGTATCGTTTGCAAGGAAATAGAGTTTACCGCTAATTTTCAGACATTTATGAACAGTAAAAACATGTTTAGACAATAATAAAATTACTTAATAATTAAATTCGTAAGATGGCATAGGGTGCATTCTGGCAGATGTGAAAACTGTCCAGATGATATATTGTTTCTAATATTATTTACTGTATAATATAGTATGCGAAGCTTTTTAGATATCCTTACCTACATATATTTTTATATTCTAACATTTAATAATACTAATAATAAATGTCTTTTATTATTCAAATTCATTACAAACTTCATACGAAAAAAAATAAACAAAGTACCTGAACCTGGCGCAGTCTAGCTTTATATAGCTACTCCACTGAACCAGATCAGAATGTTGACGTTAATTTTTTTCGTTACACAATAGATTTAGGTGCTTGTTTTTTTCTTTTCTAATTGTAGCCAGAGTATGATTTCTCAAAAATTTATAATTCTCCCAATCTTGTATATCCCTTGTTGCCTCAAATTTTTTTAATGCCTCATTGCGTTATTTTTGAAAAGATGTACCTCACATGTTAGCCAAGGATCTTTAAGTTTAGTAATTCTTGCTTTTTTAAAAGAAGCATGTTTGTTAAAAAGTGTTTGAATTAAATTATTAAAAATTACTATTTTCCTATCGATATTATTTTGATTTAAATGGTTATCCCATAATAGTAAATATATAACCTGCAAAAAAAGTTGGCTATTAACATTTTTAAAGCACCTGTACTCAATTAGTTTAGAAACTATGGGTACCCTATTTAAATTTAGCTCTCAGAAAACCAAGTTGTGATCTAAGATGTTGTCTGCGGAAATGACCCCTTTATTATGTATCAGAGACACATTAGACACAAATATGGCATCAAGAAGAGTGCTGCAAGTAGCCGAGTAGCCGGGAATGGTAAGTTTTTGGAAAAAATTTGTAAGGACAAAAAATGTCGGGGACATCATTTTCTACAACGCTTCTCATTGAGTCCACTCGCTGCGATGAAAATTAGAAAAAGTAGATGGCGCCAAAGTACCCAAAAAAGTGCTTTTTCGCTTTTTGGGATAGAAAAAATTTATTTATTGCAACATTGTCAATTAAAAAGTTGTTCGTCTCAAAAAAACCTACAAAATTCATTTGAAAAATTTTCTTGGCCGATAAAGGACTATTTACACAAATCAGTTCCGTATCAGTTCAGCATAAGTGCTATCCGTGCGGCTCAGTGGTAACAACTCATACACATCCGTCTATAGTCCGTACCGATCACGTACGTAGAAATATCAGAACTTTTTTCAGATGGCTTTTTTTACTGATAAAGAATTGGCTATTATTGCCATAGCTCTGGAAGAGGAAGAGGAAGGAAATCAAATAAAGAAACGAAAATGGGTACATAAAGCTTGGATGAAACGAGAAACTGAAGGAGAATTTATAACTCTATATAAGGAATTGGTAGACGATGAAACAAAATTTTTTGAATATTTCAGAATGTCTCAAAATTATTTTAATATGTTGCTTCATAAAATAGTAAGGCATTTAATAAAACAACACACTCATTGGAGAAAAGCTATTGCACCAAAGGAACGATTAGCAGTTTGTTTGAGGTAAGTAAAAATAAAACAATTTTTATTTATGAAAAAAAAAATCATACAATACAGTAGGTATACAATTTTTTTTTATTTCATCAATTTTTATTTTTGAAACTTGATCTACTTTATCTAAATACAATGTTTATATACTAGTACAATATATGTATTTATTCCTGCTGATAATTACCAAAAAATGATCGGAGTGTATTTGGAAAGGATGTTTGTGTTTGTGATATATCACAGGGAGATGTCAAATTTGTATAGTGGCTTTCACGGTATATTCCTGAAGATCCACTTGGATGTTCACTGGATAATGTCCCAGATGTCTGTGGCGACGCCGTAATCATTCGCATTTCATAATTTTGAACAACATCAAATATTTCTTTTTTTGCTAAGAGTAAATCGTACGAGTTAAACGTTTTTAAAGTAGCACTTATACCACCTAAAAATGCGTCAACGGGATGTGTTGGCGTCGACGTTGATGTAGCAGATTTTTCCGATTTTTCTTTGAATAAATACTCCATTAACTAAGAAGATGCCAAAGGTATCCTTTTTTGAGAAGCTGTTCTTTTTTTAGCCATTTTGGGTGTTTGCTGAATTCGTTTCGCTAGCCTTTGAGTAACGGATGATTGACTTGATTCATCGTCAGTTTGTTTTGATGCAGTTGAAGTGTTTAGTTCATGTACTGCGCCCGGTATTGTGTCCTCTCCACTGACTTGTTCTTCAAAATCTTGCTGTTCCTCAGTCTCATCTTTTTGAAATTAAATATTTCCTTTCGTATCTCTTTCATCAAAAATTTTTTTTAATAATCCTAATGCTTCGGCATATTTATAAAGTTTGATTTTTTTGAGGCTTGTCCACTTTTTGTTGCACTTTTTTTTATAGATTTCCTGAAATTGTCTCTGATATTATTCCATTTCGTCTTACATGCTGACCCTAAAAATACATTTATTTGCAGTTAATAAACATTAAAATTATCATAAAAAGAAGTTTTTCAATAAATAATTTGTTTCTTTTAGGTTTCTAGCTACTGGAGATTCTTTAAAAACTATATCATTTAGTTACCGAATGGGGACTGTACAGTGCAAAACATTGTAATGGAAACTTGCAAAATCATACTTGAAAATCTTATAAATGAAATGTTGCCGCAACCTTCAGAAGACATGTGGAAAACTGTTGCTGACAGCTTTAACACAATTTGGAATTTCCCCAACTGTTTGGGAGCCATAGATGGTAAACATTTTACAATTCAAGTACCCCCAAATAGCGGCTCGCAATTTTTTAATTACAAAAAAACTTTTTCTATTGTATTGTTGGCACTTGTTGATGAACATTACAATTTCGTAGCTGTAGATGTTGGTGCGTATGGTAAAAATAGCGATGGTGGCATTTTTGCAAAATCAAATCTGGGAAAAGCACTTCAAAATAATAGTTTATCTGTCCCACAGCATGCACCATTACCAGGTACAGATATGGAGGCACCTTATGTAATTGTAGGTGATGAGGCATTCTCTCTAAAAAACTATCTCATGCGCCCATATCCAGGAAGAGAACTGAATAATTCTAAGCGCGTGTTTAACTACTGTTTCAGTAGAGCTCGGAGGACCGTTGAAAACGCTTTTGGGATTTTAATACAAAAATTTAGAATCTTCACTAGAAGAATCCAGGCTAAACCGGAAAATGTAGATTACATAACCTATTGGCAGCCTGTATTCTACATAATTTCATAAAAAAATATGATACAAATACTTATAATTATCCAAATGCAAACTTCAATAATGTTCCGCAACAACAAGTACACCAAAATCTACCGATGCAGGGGGGAAATGCCACTGCTTATATACAGAATACTTTTCTTCAGAAATCAGACGCGTGCCATGGCAAAACGAAACAATTTAAGTTCATCATTGTTTTTTGTGTGATATCCGACATAACCTCTAATCCAAAACCTACATACTAATTTTTAATCCACTTACCTTCGAGTTTTAATTCTTCTCCTATGATATTCCAAATATTATTTTTAAAACCGACATCCATATATTTTTTGTGTGACAAGTCATACAATTCTGGATAATTTCAGACCAACTCAATTAATTTTTTATCCATATTCAAACGCAAATTCTAAACGGTTTTCGTCAGTGAAATACATAAAAATATCGTTCCCGACTTTAATACAAAGGACGGAACTGCAACTGAAGCAGCACTAATGGTAAAAAAACGTTACTGCGCCGGACTTGTCTGAACAAGTTTATTTAAAACTAAGGCAGCGATATTTTATTTTTCACTAACACTGATACTGAACTGATACGGAACTGATGTGTGTAAATAGTCCTTAAACCGTTCTCTAGTTATAGCGTGTATAATTACGACCACTTTGCTTTGTATGATGAAATCAAGTTTTTTTATACTCAAAATATTTAAAAGTGTTCTTCCATATTTACAATAAAAAAAAATATTTTGTTAGAATTTTCCTTGTTGGTAAACTGTGAAAGAATTCGATGAAAGTTGTTTCTTTCATGATCATCTTCGTTTAAAATGTTTTGTACTTACAATAATCCTTGTTCGTTTAGGTTGTTGCGCTTATTGCTATTATGTGGTTATAATTACAGTGAAATTAACTGTCATTACTTATTAATTCATGTTTAATAATTAAAGTTGTTTGTAATTCTTACTTTTAAATTATTACTTTAGAAATTATTATGCTTGCTCACTTTGATAAGATTACATAAGATTTTATAATAAAGTACGAAAAAAGTTGTTGTTTATTATTTCACACATTTACAATAGGTGCAATTGTTTATTTACTTATTTATTTATTCATTAAATACATTAACGTGTAAATCACCCTTTTGCAATAATAATACATAGAAGTACATGAGTGCACAATATTTATTTATTTATTTATTTACACCACTCCACAGAATAAATTCCAATTAATGAGTGGGAAAATTACAACAATAAATTACAAAACATAGGTATCTTAAGAAAATTAAAAAGAATACAATATTATCAATAATTACAAGCAAATGGTATTAAAAGAAATATAGACAAAGTAAATTAAAAGTAAAACATCTAGGAAAAGTGTACTCTTTTAATTTCCGACAAACTGCAATTAAAGATGTCACACTGATCCAGAACAGAGTCATGTATGTTACATGCTTTGCGCAGAGGAGAAAATTTACAAATGTTGGTTCTAGGTCTTGATAGGTAAAAAGTTGATGTATTCCTTGCTGATATGCGAGGCACATGAAAATTTAGTTGCTGCAATAGATCTGGTGAATCAATAATATTATTTACCAACTTAAATAAAAATTGCAAATCATCGGATTTTCGCCGATCCTCCAGCAAAGCAAACGAAAATCTTTCCAATAAACGCTGATGTGGGAAACCAATTTCTGGGTACACTCCGTCACTCTTGTACCAAAGATATTTGAGAAATTTTCGTTGAATATTTTCAAGTTCATGAATATGATTTGTATAATATGGTGACCAAACTTGGGATGCATATTCCAATATTGATCCGACATAAGAAAAGTACAGGATTTTTAGACTAAGAACATTATTAAAATTTTGCGAGTTCCTGATGATATATCCCAACATTCTATAACTGCGCTTGACAATATCTAAAATATGCGGTTGAAAAGAGAAAGAGCTGTCAAAGATCACCCCTAAATCTCTAAATTCAGTTGATCTAGGCAGAATAACATCATCTATGGTATAGTTGTAAGTAATGAAGTTTTTCTTTAAGCCAAATGAGACAACATTACATTTAGCCGCATTAAGGGGTAGATTATTATTTTTACACCATGTATTCAAAAGACTTAAATTATTTTGTAGCTGCTCACAATCCAAAATAGAGTCAATTCTAATATATAGTTTTATGTCATCTGCGTACAGCAGGCTATTAACATCAAGTTGGTCAGATATTGTATTAATGAATGAGTTGAAAAGAAATGGTCCCAGAATTGAGCCCTGTGGGACTCCGGCAGTGGCAACTATCTGCACCGAACTACGACCAAAACATTCCACGTGTTGTGGTCGCTCGGTAAGATAGGACTGTAAAAGATTTGACAAAGAAGAAGAAAATCCATAATATAGGTCGAAATTATTAATGAGAATGTTGTGGTCTAGTCGGCCAAATGCTTTTGAAAAGTCTGTATAAATAACATCGACTTGAGAGTTTGCATTTATTGATTCGGTGACATATTCTGTAAGAGAAATCAAATTTGTAGTGGTAGATCTACCTTTCATGAATCCATGTTGTCGAGTATTTATAAGACTCCCCACTTTAGGATATAAAGCAGAATGAAGTGCGCGCTCAAAACATTTGGAGAAGTTATTTATTATTGTGATAGGCCGGTAATTTTCAACCATGTTTTTGTCATTCTTTTTATGTATGGGAACAATTTTAGACGACTTCCAAAGATCAGGAAAACATTCTTGTTTAAGGGCCAAGTTAAAAAGAATTGTTAATGGTTTTGCAAAAACATGTCTACAGTCTGATAAAAGAAATGCGGGTATTTTGTCAGGTCCAACTATCGGTGTGGGTTTTATAGTTTTTAAAGCACTTAATACCTCGTTTTCAGTAAATCTAGTTATGGTTATGCACTCCGGGTACGGTGTCTGAATATTATTAGAGTTAGAGGCTTGAGGTGAACTAAAAGTCGTGTATGAGCTCCGAAAGAAAGCTGCAAATGCATCAGTAATACTCTGCGGATCCGATAACAAAGTTCCTTGTTGATCAAACATATTTTGGGGCAGGGAGTTATTTTTTTGTGAACTCCGAATTAACTTCCAAAAGTTATTAGGCTGCGAGTTTAAATCATTCTCAAGTCTCGCACAGTATTGTTTGTATGACAGCTCAACATTTCTTTTTATTTTAGAACGCAATTCTCGAAAATTTATTAAATCTTGTTGAAAATGAAAGCGTCTAAATTTTATCCAAAATTTATGTTTTTGTTTTATGTCTCTTACTATTTCAAAAGAAAACCAGGGCGGGTAGGTACGAGCTCTTTTTGCAGTTTTTGAAACATACATATCAAGACAAGAATAAATAATAAAATAATAATGTAAACAAAAATTAAAATTAATGTAAACAAACTTAATAAAATTAATTTATCTTAGTCGGTGATGAACAGATGAACTGCGATATTCGTAAAAATAAAAAAAAACCCAAAAAAAGTTCATTATCTATTCATTATCTAGGCCTGATAATGCTCCGATAGGAGTGAAACACGTGTAGCTTTAAAAAAAAAATTTTATGGATTGGATGAGACCGTGACTTTGTGTTCTTACCTTTGTTTTGTTTTCGTTTGGTCTTTTAGAGAAAAATGGATGATACGTTTCTATACATAGAAGTACATAAGTACATAAAGTAATAATAATATAAACAAAGTTGGAAAACTTGCAACGCTGCGATAAATAATTTTTTTCTATCCAAAAAAGCTAAAAAACGCTTTTTGGGGTACCTTGGCGTTATCTACTTTTTGTAATTTTCATCGCAGCAAGTGGACTCAATGAAAAGAGTTATAGAAAATGATGTCTCCGATATTTTTTGTCCTTACAATTTTTTCCAAAAACCTACCATTCTTGTGATAAATGAAATCTAAAAAACTTTTGAGTTTTTTCAAAAACCCCGTACACGTCGAGGTCACAAATTTCAAGTTAAGCTTTTTAAATGCTCTTTTAAAGATTTCCGCAAAAAAATTGTGTAGGTACTTTTTTGTCAAAACGGCCTCTTTCGACAGATTTACTGTACTATAACTAATTATTGTTTAAAAGCATACATTTAACATAAAAACCTATTGCACTAGCTATACAAATAAAAGGTGGAGAGTAACAAAAGTAGCGGTATACTTAACCTGACCAGCGTCAGTATTCTTTTAATATTTCCAAAACTATCAAGAAATTTAGTGATTGAAATGTATGTATATTCATTTATAATCAACTAAAAGTAAACAACATTGCAAATGAAGTAATATTTTTTCATCACAAGTTAGAATTAGCGATATCAATGAATTGATTAAATTTTAGTTCACTCTTAAAAGTATATAAAGAAGTTATTATTATACAACGCGTAATAAAAAGAGAGATAAGTTAGAGTTTTGAGTTTTATATGTCGAGTCCTGGAGCTGTAAGTAATCTACAAAACTTCTCTTAATATAATTTTGAAGAGGCTTACTTGGTATATGTTATAAATTAAAATGCACTTGGCTGTTCAATAATTCTGTCTCTAAAACATATAATTCCATTAGAACTTTTTAGAAGCCCCTCTCTCTCTAGGAAAAGGCAGTCTATATAAAACGGTACTTTTATATTCAGAAATTCCAATTATTAGCCTTGATGTATTATAATAAGACAGCACTCTTTCAATTTTGTTTTTATACGGTTTCAATTTTCCACACAGATGCATTTTACGATCACCATTATGTTGCACTCTCATTGAAATTAAATTAGACCATGAAGCTCTCTATTGTAGTGTATCATAGGATAATTTTAACAAATATTGTCAAATAGTAAGATCAAATTATGTTCACCTAATTTTATGGTGTCTAGTCCAATGTCCAATATCCGCAGGTAGAATTTTATTAGTCACCATGACCATTGTCAATGTATATTTGTATAAAATATAAGCATAATTGCATACGAAAAAGTTCTTTGTATACCTCTGTTCATCTTTATAATTCTTTGTCCGATTATATGAAAGTATTTACAACAAAAAAATTTAAATCTGTGTTAAAGTCTATAATAATGAGTAAGCAAGTACAGGACTATAATTTGACCCACCGCTAGTCTGTCGCCTGCTGCCCGAAGCGTAAAATTTTCTCAGTAAAGTGACCATTTCTTTTTGATGTTATTGTTTATTTATTTATTTTTTGTTGTGTATTACGGAAACAAAAAAAAAATAATTTAATTATTGTTGTGTATTACGGAAACATTTTCAGGTTCCTTTATATTTGCTTTTTTGTGCATTTTTTTTTAATTACTGTTAACTATAAGTTAAGACTATATTATTTAAAGTGCGTTTCAAGTGCATAATTATTTGGCACATGTGTGTTATTTAGCATTTTTTGAAATCTGTTAGAGGGTTGAGTTTGAATAGCCCTAGGCTAGACTTCGCCAACTGATAGGTTAAGAAACATATTATAATACAAATATTATGTAATTAATTTTTGCAAATAAAAGTCGTTTATTATTAATATTATTATTATTATATTGTCAAATCTAATGTTGGTGATTGAAACACTTACAAACGAACGATTTTTAGATTTCTTGGTAGCTTTAGAAAACTTACCTTAAATCTATTATACTAAAGCAAAAGATGCTTAAGCAATTTAAAACCTAATGAATTTTTTAAGGATATGGTCTCTGCAACATTTTTAACTAAAAAAAAAGTTGGATGAATCATCAAAAAAGAGTAGCTCTAAATGACGTCATTTTCAAAATATTGCAACACAAAAGCCCTACAATATGTAAATTTTTATAAAGATATTTAGCAGTATTGCCATAGTTGACTCCCATTTGAATCCCATATGGTAAAAGTCGGCAGTTATTAATAAAGCCAATAAAAAATCCTGGTTTCCACTTGGAAATTTATGTTAATGAATTTCCTATTATTATTATAAAAAATGTTCTTATTACTAATATAAAAATATTGAAATATTTACTCTATTTTAGCATGCCCTCACTGTTCATATTAACCTTACTTTGTCTAACCGCAATCCCGAACAAAACCCAATCTAACCAACCCTTTTCTTGTTTATAGACAAAAATGCATTTACGGACATACTATCATTTCTGGCAGTACTTGTTTGACTCAATAAGAGAGTCAAACACAATAAAACTATCTCTCTAAACTCCTTTCAGAGAAAAGAAAACACCAAAATGGTATGCGTTGCTTTTGCTAATATATGTATTGCTACAGCACTCAGAGTGTATCGCAGCTTTTTCTTAAGCATGTATCCTTTCTCCCTCTTTGCTTCCTAATTTACTAAACATGCGGCAAAAATTTAAGGGATTATTCCTTGGACTGTCCTAAGGATAACTTTTCCCCTGGTGATTTTTGATACGACGCTTTGTTTCGAAGATACGAGGCGACAAAGAATTTTGACAATAATAATTATTTATTACCAAAAATTACATGTAATGTTTCTTAATATACAAGAACTCTTCAAAATGACTACCCGTTGCTTGGATGCAAAAATCCAATCTTTTCCTCTTCGACTCGCGAACTCGTTACATAGAGCAATTATCCGATTTCTCAAATCTGCTATATCTTCCACTGGCTTAGTATAAATTAATGACTTTAGGTGTCCCCGGAGCAAATAATCCAGGAGATTTAAGTCCGAAGACCGAACAGGCCATACGTAAGTTCCACCTCGACTAATCTAGCGAGCTCCGTGTGTTACTTTTAAAAACTGTCGAGTCAAAATGCTAGAATGAGCTGGTGCATCATCATGCATAAGCCACATTGCGTCTCTTGTAGCCAATGGTACGTCCTCCAGAAACTGAGCTAGCGTTGTTCCAAAAAATTGCGGTATACCTCGCCGGTAATTCTTCCTGGCAGAAATACCGATCCAATTAGAAAGTCACCTATAATTCCCATCCAAACGTTTAACGAGAATTGAAAGCAATCTTCAAGTACCTTATGTGGATATTCTTCTGTCCGAACATTGTTATTGTGAAAATTCCTTATTGCATTTCTTAAGAAACTGGCTGCATCGGTAAAAAGAATAAGAGCCAGTAGTTGAGGGATTTGAACTAATGTGTGCAAAATCCATTGACAGAATGTAATACATGGACGAAAATCTGCAAGAAAAAGTGCCTAAACACGCTGTATGTGGTATGGATATAACAAATACCTTCTAAGGATCTTCTAAATTGTCCCGTTACTTACATTTAAAGTTTCTGTAATTTTTGGAGTAGAGATGCCTGGATCTGCTTCTACCATGGCCAGCACATTCGCTTCTAGTTCTACCGTTTTTACTGTTATTGGCCTTCCTGGTCATTTACTTCGCTTCAATGCTCCTCTTATCCAAAGTTGTTGATGTATTCTTTGGAAAGTTTTTCTATTAGGCACATTACTATTAGGAAATCGTTCACGGTACAACCGACTAGCTTTTAAAAAGATACCCAAGGCATTGTTAGATTTTTTATTACTTGGTAGGTCCGCTGTAGTGTCCTATATTTTTATTTCGGCTACGTAATATTTTTAAAACTACCAAAAATCCTGCTCTGTATCTTCGAAACAAAGCGTCTTAATAAAAATCATAAAAGGACAAAATATTCTTAGAATAGTCTAATGAATAATCCCTTTATTTTTTGGCGCATGTTTAGTAAACACTTTGTATATTCATGAATTAATTACCAATTGTCCCTTGACGAAACCAAAATGATACAGCCACCATGTTTCCAACATCAATCACAGTTTCAAGAGCAACTGTCAGAATTAGTTTTCGCCATTCCTACCGATTATAAAACAAAACTATGTACTCTGATAATTATCGATATTCTCTCAATATATACAGTCGGAATGTAGAGTCTTTCGGGTTGTAACTTAAAATGCGATGTCTATGCTTTATCCATGACTCCAGCTTTGGTCTTTTGGTCCACTGACTTCTGCTATCATCCAAATCCCAGTTTCTTTGGCATCTAGTTATTGTATGCTCCCTGTTTAATATTCCGGCATTTCTATCAACTACTGCCATTTGTTCTAGCCGCACATTCACGCAGTTCAATCAAGTCCTCAACCGGTGGTATACTAATAATAATTTTATGGCCTTGAACGAAATGATTTTGTAGCCTCTTCGTATTCGTTGTAACGATTTTTCCTGCATTTCTTCTAGTATTATTCTATCTTTAGTTCTTTTAAAACCCCATGTCTCCTCCTCAGTAAAAAATATACATAATTGTGAATTCTATTATCAAGTGCTCTTTCATTGGTCTAAGGCTTGCTCGAAGTTCAGATCGGTCCACTTTCTGATATTTCGTATCCAAGATATATATTTCTTTAATATTTTATTTTATCTTCATTTTTCGTTTAAAATTGCTTACGTAACCACTATTCATTTGTACCATATCCTTTGTAAAAAAATGTGTTCTTTCTGATTCTGCATTAAAAAATGGTGGTTTCCATTTAAAAAACATATTGATGACGTCATATTTTTTTGGAGTCACCCTGTTTATTTAATTTCCATGTAGAAAAAATGTTAAAAATCCCAATATTAAAATCGATAGGTTCGAACATTTTATCAAAAATGGTCCATTTCATTTTTATTGAATTTATCCGTTACTTTACGGATGCACTGTATATCCATAGATCAGAATTAATAAATATTCAACATAATTTAAGAAAAAAAATTATCAGGAGGACCAAAATTGGAAAAAACTGTAACTCAGAGAACTTATGTTATAAATATGAATATTATGCTATAAATAGGTATATAATAATAAGCTCCTATGTATCAGGTTATATCGGAGGTAATTATTGTATAGCTCGCCGTATTTGCAACGTTTGACAGAAACCTTTAATGGTGTAAGATATATTAATATCTTTCGTAATTTAAGACCTTAAAATTTGTTTTAATTTATATCTTATAAGTTCTCTTGGTTCTTTTATAGTATCCATCATGATGGACATATTCTACGTCCGAAACATGTTGATTGGTGGTTTTTAAATAAATTTAGTGGAGGATGACCGGAATACTTTTAGTTCCCTTTTCTATAAAAAATGCTTAGAAAAACATAAAAAATGCTTAGAAAAACATAAAATATGGTTTTTCTAAGCATTTTTTATAGAAAAGGGAACTAAAAGTATTCCGGTCATCCTCCACTAAATTTATTTAAAAACCACCAATCAACATGTTTCGGACGTAGAATATGTCCATCATGATGGATACTATAAAAGAACCAAGAGAACTTATAAGATATAAATTAAAACAAATTTTAAGGTCTTAAATTACGAAAGATATTAATATATCTTACACCATTAAAGGTTTCTGTCAAACGTTGCAAATACGGCGAGCTATACAATAATTACCTCCGATATAACCTGATACATAGGAGCTTATTATTATATACCTATTTATAGCATAATATTCATATTTATAACATAAGTTCTCTGAGTTACAGTTTTTTCCAATTTTGGTCCTCCTGATAATTTTTTTTCTTAAATTATGTTGAATATTTATTAATTCTGATCTATGGATATACAGTGCATCCGTAAAGTAACGGATAAATTCAATAAAAATGAAATGGACCATTTTTGATAAAATGTTCGAACCTATCGATTTTAATATTGGGATTTTTAACATTTTTTCTACATGGAAATTAAATAAACAGGGTGACTCCAAAAAAATATGACGTCATCAATATGTTTTTTAAATGGAAACCACCATTTTTTAATGCAGAATCAGAAAGAACACATTTTTTTACAAAGGATATGGTACAAATGAATAGTGGTTACGTAAGCAATTTTAAACGAAAAATGAAGATAAAATAAAATATTAAAGAAATATATATCTTGGATACGAAATATCAGAAAGTGGACCGATCTGAACTTCGAGCAAGCCTTAGACCAATGAAAGAGCACTTGATAATAGAATTCACAATTATGTATATTTTTTACTGAGGAGGAGACATGGGGTTTTAAAAGAACTAAAGATAGAATAATACTAGAAGAAATGCGGGAAAAATCGTTACAACGAATACGAAGAGGCTACAAAATCATTTCGTTCAAGGCCATAAAATTATTATTAGTATACCACCGGTTGAGGACTTGATTGAACTGCGTGAATGTGCGGCTAGAACAAATGGCAGTAGTTGATAGAAATGCCGGAATATTAAACAGGGAGCATACAATAACTAGATGCCAAAGAAACTGGGATTTGGATGATAGCAGAAGTCAGTGGACCAAAAGACCAAAGCTGGAGTCATGGATAAAGCATAGACATCGCATTTTAAGTTACAACCCGAAAGACTCTACATTCCGACTGTATATATTGAGAGAATATCGATAATTATCAGAGTACATAGTTTTGTTTTATAATCGGTAGGAATGGCGAAAACTAATTCTGACAGTTGCTCTTGAAACTGTGATTGATGTTGGAAACATGGTGGCTGTATCATTTTGGTTTCGTCAAGGGACAATTGGTAATTAATTCATGAATATACAAAGTGTTTACTAAACATGCGCCAAAAAATAAAGGGATTATTCATTAGACTATTCTAAGAATATTTTGTCCTTTTATGATTTTTATTAAGACGCTTTGTTTCGAAGATACAGAGCAGGATTTTTGGTAGTTTTAAAAATATTACGTAGCCGAAATAAAAATATAGGACACTACAGCGGACCTACCAAGTAATAAAAAATCTAACAATGCCTTGGGTATCTTTTTAAAAGCTAGTCGGTTGTACCGTGAACGATTTCCTAATAGTAATGTGCCTAATAGAAAAACTTTCCAAAGAATACATCAACAACTTTGGATAAGAGGAGCATTGAAGCGAAGTAAATGACCAGGAAGGCCAATAACAGTAAAAACGGTAGAACTAGAAGCGAATGTGCTGGCCATGGTAGAAGCAGATCCAGGCATCTCTACTCCAAAAATTACAGAAACTTTAAATGTAAGTAACGGGACAATTTAGAAGATCCTTAGAAGGTATTTGTTATATCCATACCACATACAGCGTGTTTAGGCACTTTTTCTTGCAGATTTTCGTCCATGTATTACATTCTGTCAATGGATTTTGCACACATTAGTTCAAATCCCTCAACTACTGGCTCTTATTCTTTTTACCGATGCAGCCAGTTTCTTAAGAAATGCAATAAGGAATTTTCACAATAACAATGTTCGGACAGAAGAATATCCACATAAGGTACTTGAAGATTGCTTTCAATTCTCGTTAAACGTTTGGATGGGAATTATAGGTGACTTTCTAATTGGATCGGTATTTCTGCCAGGAAGAATTACCGGCGAGGTATACCGCAACTTTTTGGAACAACGCTAGCTCAGTTTCTGGAGGACGTACCATTGGCTACAAGAGACGCAATGTGGCTTATGCATGATGATGCACCAGCTCATTCTAGCATTTTGACTCGACAGTTTTTAAAAGTAACACACGGAGCTCGCTAGATTAGTCGAGGTGGAACTTACGTATGGCCTGTTCGGTCTTCGGACTTAAATCTCCTGGATTATTTGCTCCGGGGACACCTAAAGTCATTAATTTATACTAAGCCAGTGGAAGATATAGCAGATTTGAGAAATCGGATAATTGCTCTATGTAACGAGTTCGCGAGTCGAAGAGGAAAAGATTGGATTTTTGCATCCAAGCAACGGGTAGTCATTTTGAAGAGTTCTTGTATATTAAGAAACATTACATGTAATTTTTGGTAATAAATAGAAACCTTTAATGGTGTAAGATATATTAATATCTTTCGTAATTTAAGACCTTAAAATTTGTTTTAATTTATATCTTATAAGTTCTCTTGGTTCTTTTATAGTATCCATCATGATGGACATATTCTACGTCCGAAACATGTTGATTGGTGGTTTTTAAATAAATTTAGTGGAGGATGACCGGAATACTTTTAGTTCCCTTTTCTATAAAAAATGCTTAGAAAAACCATATTTTATGTTTTTCAAGATTTTTTTTTGTTATTAAGAATAATTTACGAAATAAGTTAATAATAAAATGTGTTATCAGAGAGACGATAACAAGCGCTTAATAGATGGTTTGATTTATTTACTACGGACTTATTAGGGTTTATTAGGATTTGTTCCTATTTATACTGAAGTTTGTTCTAAACAAATAAATAATTATTAATATTTTAGTCATTCTTCAAGCTTAAATGATAATTTTTCAAAAAATTGGTTCCAAATATACAAAATTTATGTGAAATTTTAGTAATCGACATAAAATTAAATTTTCTTTATTATGATTACTATTCATTTTTTTCTTGTTGTTTTCTATTATGTTAAGGGAGATTTAAAAAAAAAGTAAATTAGTTAAAGTAAATTTTATTGAATTTTTCCAATTAAGCTCTTAACGTTGCTCTGAATTTTCCTTGACTCAATTAAATGTCAAGTTGTATTTACCAAGCTGTCAAGTGGAACTAAATACAATGATTATAATTAAGAACATAAAAATTAAAACGAGTATCACCTTAATAATTTATCTACGGTAAATAAAGATAGCAAAAGCCTCTACCTATAATTACGTATATATACCAACATTTTTATACAAACATACTTAAAATATTGCACTTACGTACTTCTACTATCTACAAAAGTAAATTTATTATAATTTATGTGAGAAAAAAATGGTAAGTAATAATTCATATATTTCAGGTTATCATATTGCAATATGGTAGTTTTAACTAATATGTTTTTAAGCGTACTTTATAAATATATATAAAATATTTTATTTAGTTATAATAATGACAATAATAAAGAGTTTATTTAATACGAAATGAAGAATATGCGGATATGCTTTTACGCAAAGGATTATGCAAAGGATAAACTAACATTACTTAAACCAAAAAATCGAACTTAGACACCCTACACCTCAAATACACAAGAATTTCTAAATAACTGGAGATGTAATTGAAGGCAAGGTAAATGTCTAGATCAAAGTCCAGAAACTGAAGGAGCTTTAATTACCATTCAAGACCAAGTTATCAAAACATAAAACTATAGCATAGTAAAAGAAAACGTACAAAATAGCAGATATAGAATATGTGGTGAAAAACTCGAAACCATACCAGTGTCCGGTTAAAAGACCTGTCACTAGCCGAATTTCGCGTCTTCTTACGCGTAGTAGATTTTTAGTGGGACAGGCAGAGGGCCCACCTATGTGCGCTTTGGCCTGTCTCATACCAGGGGCTCATACCATGCACTCTAGTACAAGCTTGGAGCTTACCTTTCCGGCCGTGATAGCCTTAATCCGAGCATATTGATACGACTGTATTGCGGTGTTCGCAGCTTAGGATTTTCTGTACGCATTTTAATACAGCGAATACTTCGGCCTGGAAGACAGTGGCGTGCTCCCCCAGCGAGTATGCCCTACTGGTATGTGGGATCCTACCACAAAGCCCTGATCCAGCTCTGTTATTTATTCTGGAGCCATCTGTGTCCCAGATGGTCCCCCTATTTAGCAATGCAGGTCTGTTGGAATGCTGCCACTCCTCTCTGCTTGCAATATGCGTCATGAATCCCTCGCAGTCCACAGTCACTGGAGCCATGCAAAGGAGAGGACATTCCTGCCCATGAGAAGGAGAGGACATTCCTGCCCATGAGAAGGAGAGGACATTCCTGAATAGCCCGTTGCCAAATTTTTGCGTGACCGGTCTCGCCAGCACGTAGTTCGCCGAGGACGTATAGCCGTACGCAGTCCTCATTACCTCGAATTGCACAACGAGGTCCAGAGGCGGAAGGCTCAGCAGAGCCTCAAGCGCTCTAGTTGGAGCCGTTCGCATGGAATCCGTTATGCTGAGACATGCAAGACGTTGGACTCGAATTTTCGCTTTCTCCGTACATGGCCACCAAACGATAGCCCCGTATGTGAGAAGGGGTCTCACAATGCGCGAGTATATCCAGTGGAGGATCTTAGAAGACAGACCCCAGGTATTGCCGAAAGCCTGCCTGCAGGCTCATAGCGCGCAGGTGGCCTTCTTCATTCTGGTATCTGCATGATCGTACCAGGAGAGTTTGGGATCTAACTTGATTCCCAGAATCGAACTGTCCTAGAGTAATGCAACTGCACGCCACCTAGAGATATAACACGGGGCGTGCCAAAGTTTCGTCTTCTCGTGAATAGTAGGAGCTCTGCTTTTTTGGGGTTAATCCTGAGACCACCCGAGAGGCACCATATGTCCACCATACGCAGGGCTCCCATCATAGGGCCCCGCATTGAGATGGCGTCTTTCCCCGGGCAAAGGATTACCAGATCATCAGCGTAGGCCTGTGCGTATAGGCCAGCATTGTTTAAAAGATTTATCAGGCTGTCGACCACAAGGCACCACAAGGTAGGGGACAATACTCCTCCCTGCGGGCAGCCCCTAGCGTCTGTCCAAAAGTATGACACTGGCCCAAGAAATCCGACAAATATAAGAAGTGCCGACGTTGACACTGTTTCATTGATTATCTCAATCGTTGACGTTGTCTCTACGAACTTGAAAGATGAACTTTCTAAAATAAAACTACCTTAGAACACTTTCATGCAAATGCAAAAGGCAATAATCCTCGAGACAACGAGTAATGTGAGGTCCTTTCTCAGTGGTAGCTCCAGAAGTTCTTGCTTGGTCTATTGACTCAGTATGTCTGAGGTGTCACTGTGTCTAGTGAGTTCAAAGAAAACTGAGATAGAAAGAAAAAAGAAAAAGAAACAGAAAGCGTTTCAGTTTTCAATAATTACATGCTACTACAACTTTGTGACCTATCAATCTGTAATAATCTTTGGGAAAAAATATTTCTTGCCTCTAAAAACTTGGGATCTAAATAATTAATATAACGTAATTAACGAAAAAAAATATATCCCAATAAATAAAATACATGATTAATAAAATAATTTACTTTTTTCTTCTCCATTTCCTTCGTCCATTTAGCTAAGCACTTCCATTCCATAAAACCTACGACCTGCATGCAGCTATACGAGCAATCTTACGCCTTATCTTCCTTCGAAGACGTGTCTTCCATTCTTCTCCCAGTATGCAGTAGTCTGCTTATTGTCAATACTCTTGGCTGAAGCTTCTCAACTGGCTATTATCACCTCCTTCAATTGATTTTTTAAAATATTTGAACTGGCAGGATCGCCATGTTATTCCAGGATATTAATTAAAAATCACACGTCTATTTTACTTAACGCATCTATATTAGCTAAAAAACCAAAAATCCCACAATAAACACATATCGTGTTTTGCTTAGTCTACATTTTGCATATTGCACCAAATTCCGTTATGTCGAAGTTCATTGTCATCATAATTAAACTTATAATAAAACATTTGCTATACACAGGGTAGTAGATACCAACAAATAATTAATGATTTTTTTAGATAGTTTTCTAAGACCATCTTAGAAGGAAAAAGTAAAAAAATTAAAAAAGAAACATCCTTTAATAAAATCAAACTTAACTAAATGATACTCAATCTTTTTATACAAACCACTTCTTATAAGCATAAAACAATAGTTGCTAAAAATATTACTCCTTAAAATAAATGCAAACTTTCAAAAATGTTTTGTTTCTGTATACCATTCACCATGAGCTGAGGATGGTCTAATGTAGGCCGAAACATCCATACGGCCATATTAAAACTTAAAACCTAAGTTTTTTTTATCTTAGATCCAATTGACTTGACTGCAACATTCAATATGCAAAGGCAACATCTTGAGCAAAATTGCGAGCTGTTGGTATAATACAAGGTGGCATAAATATCCACGACATTGCACAACCTGGAAGTTCTATCAAAAGCATACATTCTACCATATGCTACTAAAGGAAGGTTGTGGCAGAGATTAGGAGAGAGTTGTGATGTGAGAAAAAGACATACTGACCTTACAAGAGAGTAATAGAAGCTGATAAGTTTATTCGTATTTAGGAATTACGAAACCCCAGTATTACTGTCAACCAGCTAAGAGATTTAAAATGTTCATGGCATTGGTGTTACTGTTGAAATAATAAGGAATAGGTTTCAATGAAAACAATCTTTACGCCAGACGTCCTACTAGAGCATCAGGATTTATTCTTGTTCTCAGTCCGTGTTTATCCACTTTCCAAATCTCTCTATGCTCTTCTATCCCTAGCAATATATTTCCAATTCCTTGCTGCAATATTTTGGATATCGTATCGCCATCGTCTCTAGGGTATACCGATGGTCCGTTTATTCTCTGTTGGGCGCCAAATGATATATACCTATCTTGAGTCATCCTGTCTTGCTATATGACCAGCCCTGCTCCATTTTAGTGGTGCCACAAACCTTAGTATATCCGTCACGTTCCTTGTTCTTCGAACTTTATCCCTTAAAGTGATTCCTATCATAGCCCTCTCCATTGCTCGTTGGTTGGTTTGCAGCCTTATGTATTACAAATTTAATGTCATTGTATCGAGTCCATATGTGAGCATTGGCATCACAGGAGCTAAACACTTTTCTTTTTAAATTTATAGGCAATTCACGACATTGAAGGCTAAATCCTAGTTTGCCTAAAGCTGCCCAGAAGAGGCCTTCTTGTGATTTCAGAAGATTGATTTTCTTTGCCAAGCTAAATTTTGTGGCTTGAGTAAATATATTCTGAGACAACTTTAGGTCATTAACAGTTATCTAAATTTCTTCTATACTCATGATCTTTATTTTGTTTAAGTCCAATTTGTAGTGACATTCGATCCATGTTTCTAAGCTATTCGCCTGTGTTTCCAAAGATCACAATATAATCAGCAAATTGTAAATATATATACAAATTGCAGACGTTTCCATTATTATTAATCCCGTGTCCTTGCCAGTCAAGTTTTTTGAAGACAATCTCCAAAGCAAGGGTAAAAAGTTTTGACTAGTTATTATCTCCTTGCCTCTCTCCTCTTTTGATTGTCTGTTACTTAAATAATTATCTATGTATTTAATATCATTATATTATATAAATAAAAGCGTTATTATAGATATGTTTAATGAGAGATGAATAGAGTTAATCCTTGCATTGTCTAGGGATTCCAGAATTGCCCCAGATTCCAGAAAAGTTTCGACAGAGTCAAAAGCCTTCTGGTAGTCGACAAATGCTAAATGGGATGATAATAAGTTAATAGGTTGATAATTATCTATGTCGTTTTTGGCTGAAGAACACCAGAATCGGTAAGAGCTCGAGATTCTCTTTAGCGATAATTCAAGGCATGGTCTACATCCTATTTCAATAAGGCTGCAGGTGTGGCGAATACCTAGATACGCGTCTCGCTTGCAAACGGCGAAGGGTTGCAAAGGGTTCTTAACATCAAAAGAACACCAAGATAAAATTCTGAAACATATTGTTCATTCACTCGCAAGAGTTTGCTGAAAATGTTATAGGTATGCACGACAGACTACGTCAGCGTGCTGCAAGAAGCGCTAGAAATGTTTTGCAGCAGCACGATATTCAGGTATTGCTAAAGCCTGTGTAATCCTCTGATTTAAATCTTTTGGCGAGCACATTTGAATAATGTTGAGAAGGTGTGCTTTAAAAAGGAATAGTAGTCTAGACAAGGGAAGAGTTGCAGAACTATATGCGAGAGCAATGGCTGACATGAGCATTGACTGATGACAAATTGAGTAAAATTTAATTAGGAGCATACCAAATAGATGTTGAGCCATTATTCAAATTAAAATTCAAAAGCATTTATTTGTTAACAACCTAGATACAATAATATAAAATTAATCAATAATTTCCTGACAAAAAAGAGTACTGCACCAGTAATAAAATAGTACACATGCGAAATTGCGTTGCGAATACTGTTAAGTAAGTATATTATCTACTTACATTATTAAATAATAAAAAAAATATCTAAATAGAGAACAAATACTTATAAAGAATTTTAAAAAATTAATATATTTATTACATTACTTATTTATTGGAAACCGCAGTTATTCGTGGCAGCAGCAATGTGGATTCAAATTAAAAAACAAAAGAAATTGCAATATCGTATATTAAAAACTATAGAGCATGGTTTTACTAATGAATATTTAAATACCTATATTAGGTTTTCTACTAATAACCTAATAATAGTTTTAATTTAACCTCGTAAAAGTATCGAAGGTTAGCTGTTCCACCATAAAAGCTGCAACAATTGCAAACAAGATGAAGTCCGATGCTGCTTCAAAATAAAATCCTCATTGAACCTTGTAGTACGTCTATGCCTAGAAGTTGTGAAAATATATACCTTGGTCTATTTTACTGGACTATAAAAGACGAGTAGCACCAGCGATATAGAGGTTTCTGTGGATATTTTTGGAAAGTTCTGCAAGTTGTAATATGCGGGAAAGACGTGCTTTGCGAGTTGATTACACAGACTTGCACTTCGCCATAAAAACTTGGCCCGATATAACACCGTCCTAGGCGTCTGCAAATACACTCGATATTCATGTGTCGCATTTGCCTGTCGAGTAAGAAAGAGCATTTACCGTAATGCTATCGATAAAACAAAGGTCCGCCACCTTCTAGGTGCCAAACTGTCCAAGATTCTAGTTATTTCTGGATCCTCTATAAGACGTATGATCCTCTTCTGGACGAAATCAAGCAGCTTCAAGTTGTATTTGGGTGCAAAGATCCCTATGTGAGACAAAAACTCAACATATGCACAAATCCGAGCATTGTAAAGAGTTAAAAGTTGTTGTGGTGTAGGTATACAACCTTCTCGTTTTAAAGAGAGCCACAAGTTTTTGAGAAATTGCTTTAGCTATTCCCGCGATTGACATATTTCCAACCTGCATAAAAAAGCTTGGAGCGGCATTGGCCTTTTTTGTAAATAAAACAGCCTAAGTCTTAGCTACGTTAAACTCAATCAGATTGCACTCACCCCACTCCAAAATATTAAGGTCGGCCGATCTCGTTTGGTTGGGCGACTTAAAGGAAGACACCAATTTACTATCATCAGCAAGGCTGTAAATTGAATTTGAAGTCTTGTCGAGAAGATCATTGATTTATAACAGGAAGATGAAAGAGTAGAAGATGCATTCCTGAGGAACACCAGCGGTAATTTGAAACCTTTGCAAGATGTGTCTATCAGTGATAATCTGGATGGATCGATTTTCGAGGATACTTCCAAGCTGAGAGTTGGTGGCCAACTACAAGAATACTGTAAGAGGTTATCAAGCAAGACTTCATTGGATGCGTTTGAAATATGCAGAGCTATACGACTCACCATATTTTTTGAAAGCCTCGGTCAAACATGCGTGACAGGCCAACAGATCGCCAGTAGACCTATGCTTTTGAAAGCTATACTGACGGTCGATATTGATGTTAGTGGACTCCAGGAATTTCAAAATTTCCTGGTTGATAAGTTTCTTCATTAAAGCAGTCAGACAGGCACCATTTTTTTTTACTTATTTTCGTATCGGCTGAAAAATGAAAAATGCTATTGGATTTTAGACTTAACGGCCTACATAATTTTATATCCCATCTACGCCAATGATGATACAGACATTTTGTTAGATAATGTTAAATTATTTTGATTAAGCTGTTATAAGTCAAGAGTGTTAAATGCAAAGTTCTACCAGTATATCTGATATTTTGGTAATAATTAATTAAAGCGGGAAAAGAGGTTGTTTATTAATTTAATAGTTTTAATAATTTTTTTGTTATGCTTAAGGTTTACTTTATTCGCTGAGGTTATTAACAATACAGGTGGTCATTATTCTTTTCTATTAATTTTAAAATGTCTTTAAATACATTTGTCCGCTAGCTCATTTTGATGTGTGTACATATAATATATGCTCAATTGTAAAATATTGATTCAGGTTAAATAAACATAAGATAAAAATTAGAATTAAATCCAGATTATTCTGCTTAAATGAATGAAAGTAGATTATCGTTGACAGCAACTAAATTACATTTGTAAAACTCTTTAAATAATTAATTGAAAAATTAAAAGATTTTGCTTTATAATTTCTTGCATGAAAAACTACCTATTTCTTAACCTTTTTCTTAAATTGCATAATTTACAATAATTTCTTAAATTTCAAAATCACTAAAAATAACGCTTGATCATACAATTCTTGTACGAAAAAAGATCATTAATAATAATATACGGCGTGGTAGTAGTAGTATCTCGAGAAAACAGATTATCCAATCTTTAATAATATTCTGAGTGACATCAACAAATGAAAATTATTCTGGCGTTTAATAGATGCAAATGTGTTGTATGAATAAATAACGCTAGAAGATGGCGGCATGGCTATTTTGGTTTAGCACACCCACATCTAAAATAATATCATTATTTTGAATTAAACACGCTTAATAGTAAATAATGTAATAAATCTAGGATATTTATTTTGAAAAGCTTTTGAGTTTTATGTTTATTAGTCTAGTTAAATAACAGTAAAAGTTTCCCTGGTAAATAAATATAATTTAAAATGTTCGTGAATATGTCAAACCAGCAAGGAATTGCTCAATTGGGGTGGAATTAAATTACCCCATTATTAAGGTGTCGACGTTCCGACCTTAATAAATGACACTAAATGTTGACTTTTGGCTAATATGTGATCCCAATCCAATAAATACTTTGGTATTACACCTTTGGTTCGCAAAACTTCGTACAGAAAATTTCTCATCCCTAAATAGTGTATCATTATTTAGGTCAATTATGTTTTTTTGCTTTATTTAATCGATGTACCAATCCAAACAAATTAAAAAAGTTACAAATTATATTTACCCGAAATTATTAGAATTAATTAATTTTAGATTTGTTATGAGTAGGGCACCTTGTGTTCCTATACTGCGACCCTAGGTCTATTGTAAAACTCATTGCTAAGTGTTTATAGTTCCCCAATCAAGTATGCCTTCTTAAAGAGTTCGATAATTTGATTGGAAGAAGCATCCTTAATAGGTTTGTTCTCACTGCAAATTTCTTACAAGTTTGAAACTGTTTCCAAATCATTCTTGATGCGCATGCGTAAAATATTACAACTTTTGATCAATTTGAAACCGTCTGTGCGAACATCAAATACGGGTTGAGAGAAGAAGAAAAATAGCCTCACTTTTTTATGCCAGTGGGAAAAGGGCAATAAAATAAAACATAAACAAAAAAATTTACAGTATAACCTTAAAATAGTTGTATATTATTAATAGAGTACTGGTAATCCCTCCCAGTAGCGCTTTGCTTTGTTTTGCACCAGAGTTGTGATTGTATGTTTTGTCGTATTGTAGACAATGCCTTATGCTGGTTCTGGAGCTATCAGGTTGGATTCTGCTCCTTTTTTGGCAAGCTTGTCAGCCGCCTCATTTCCTGTAAGCCCACCATGTTCTGGAATCCATGTCAGGGTAATTTTGTTCCCTTACAAAAGCAATATGAGCGTATGAGTTCGTTTTTGGAGCTCTATATTGCTCTAGATGTACAGGTAGAGGATTCTTGCGCCTTTAGAATTGCCTTACTATCGCTGTAGTTTTGATGATTTTGTTATCAATTTGAATTTGGTTAAGCATTCTTGCACAGATTTCAATGGGATGTACTTCCGCTTAAAAAATTGATGAGTGTTTCCCAAAGCAGATAGATATTTCTGTCCTTGGGTTAGTGCAGTATATTACAGCTCCTACTCCAAAATTGGTTTTTGAGCCATTGCAATATACTCGAATGTCCGCTTTCTCTAGTTCAATCCGTTTCTGATCCTAGTCCATTCGGTCTGGTATCTTGATTGCGTATGAACCCATGTTTAGTGTTTTTCTTGACATTAGGTCTGATGGCATACCTACTGCCTAATTAGGTATGATTGCACAATTCAGTTGATTCCATCCTAACTTTGTTTGCCAAGATGCGTAGATATCGTGGGTCTGATGACCTGTGTGTATAACCACTGCATCTGTTTTAGGTTCATTTCTCAGGTTTTGCCGTATATCCTGCGACAGTTCGATAGGGACAGTTGTGCCTTCTCGCTTATGTTGTCAATATGTCAGTTCCAGTTAAGCGTTCTATCTAAATTTACCCCAATATATTTCGCCTTCGTTGTACTCAGGATTGGCGGTTTGAGTTGACCTATATTCCTTTTTCTGATCAATGGTACTTTTACCATTTTGTGCGAATTATTGGGCATTTTCTGCATCTCGCACTATTTAAGAATGATGTTTAGCACTTCTTTTAGTATAGTTGAGATTGCTTTCTCATTTTTTCCTTTTAACAGGATCACCAAATCATCTGCGTAAGTTTGAACTTACCTACCACAGTCGAATTATGGTCAACAGATCGTCAATGAGTAGCCCAGGAGAGGAAATAATACTTCTACCTGCGGGCAACCTCGCATAGCCCTAAAGTGCACACGTTTGCCCTGTAAAGTAGTCGTTATTTTTCTGTCACTTAGCACGGCTTTGATCCAGTTGCAGATAAGAGGGCTGACTCCTCTTCCTGCTGTCAATTCATAGAGTGAAGGTGGCAGTGATTTATTAAGGCCCCTTCTTTATCTAAGAAGGGCACCACTGTCACGTCCTTTTGTTTCAGCGAGTTACTGATGCTCGTACAAGATTGTTGCTTGTTAACTCTGTTGTAAACCTGATAGGCGTATTGGTGGACATTGAGCAGAGGTTTCTTCAGCGCCACATCTCTGATGCTGACAATGACCTTTTCCAGGATCTTTAACAAAAAGGATGTCAGGCATATTGGCTTGAGCGAAGATTACGTTGGAAGCTTTCCAGCACGTTGGAATGTACTCCCATGCTAGACTGGTTTTAAGTAGTGCGAACAGGTGGGGTAAAAGTAAGGCGAGCCCAACTTGAAGAAGTGCTAAATAGATTCCGTGTCCTACTGATGATTTAAAAGACTGAAATGTTTTACTACCACCTTTAATCGTACTAGGCGAAATTATAGTTCTGCTAAAAGGCTAGTTTTCTTTGAATGATTGCCGAGCCTCTAGTGCAAGGTTTTTTTCCAAAACGATGGAGCAATTTGGACCCGGGGAAGTGTGTTTGTGCCAGGACTTCAAGCGTCTCTTATCTGGTTTGTGTGAAAATATCATCGGGGCGTTTTATTGACCCCAGCCTCTGTTCAGGTTAACTTCGGAGCACTTTGTAGATCCTTGCACTGCGAGTCAGTTAATCGACGTTCTCGCTGAACCTTCTCCATTAATTTATCTTAGCTATATGTGTAGCCTTATTGTTGTTGGTTAACGATATGTCTCCCAGTTGTTACTGGTTTTGGAAAGGTTTAAGCGTTTGCGTACTTCAGACCGTATTTTTGTTCCACCAAGGTGTTCCGCAATTGTCCTGCTTCACCTTCAGTGGTCAGTTTTCATAATATATATATTGTAACAATTGCTTCAGACACTTTGTAAATTTAGCTGATCATGATTCTTTGTAGTTTTGTCACAGGACAGTAAGTTTCCCTATAGGGTCGATTTATATCCAACCTAGTCAGTACTTTTCATTGGGTCTGTTACTGATAGCAATGTCAAACCGTGTGTGTTTGTGATCTGATCATGGTGGTTCTGATGACACCACCCAATTTCTGACCTTGCTGCCGATATGGTTTAAGCTAATAGTTACATCTAGTACCTTTTTTTATGTTTTTAGTGATAAAAGTTGGTTCATAGTCTGCACTAATTGTTATTCCCTTACCAAGTATATAGCTGAAGAGAGAATCACCTCTGTGGTTAATGTTTGTGCTACTTTAGGCTGTGTGATGAGAGTTTGCATTCCACGTTTTTGTTTTTGCAGTTTGCAATCAGATTTTGCACCATCTGTGGGGGGAGGTTGTTCTGTTGCATCACCTGGGAACGTAGGCCGCTATGGTGTCATTGGTGTCCCCTGTAGCTGAGATCTGACAGAATAAAATGGTTATTGTTATTCCTAATAAGCATACACACCCTGGGATTATTGCCAACGGGTGGTTCGATTACTTTACCAGTGGTTATACCCAGCCCACAGACTCGACCTTCATTGGAGTACCAATGGTTCTTGGATAAGGGCGATGTCAGTTTTCGCCTCATCGAAGATTTTTTCTAGAACAGTACTTGCAGTCCTGGCAAAAACCTGGATTGGCTTGGAGTTTTTTGAAACAGTTTTTTTTTTAAGATTTTTTCTTGGGCCCTTGGATCCATGAGGCCCTTTACGCCCAATAAATAATAGTCTGAAAGTTTTTTACAAAGCTTTGAGGGGATGTTGTCCACATTTTAAGAATGAATGTTGACAGCATTATCATTGTGGATATACTACAAAAATATCCGAGGACTTCGAACAAAGGTCAATGATTTCCATTAAAGTGGCATGTCGGAAGATTATGGAGCCTCAGTAATTGTAATAATCAATCAATGAGACTTGGCTTACTACTAATGTCAAAGATGTAATACTTGGCTAAGCTTAATCTAAAGAGTTGGGATAGGGATACAGCCCAAAATAGTTTCCATAGCTGAAGACTATCAGAACAGAAAATCAAGATCACTGCTGAAGCTAATCTTTAAATAGGACTTTTTAGTAAATAGGATGTTCTGCAAAAGAGAACATGGAGAATTGCCTTTATGTTGTATAAGCAATTCAGAATTTTAAATGCAAAGCAACCATCAATGCTACCTTCAGCTCGATAAGGAGCTAATACTCAAACAGGAAGTGGCCTCAGAACAGGTAAATTCCCACTTCACAAGAGAATATCTGGTAAACATGATAAACTTACGCTAAACATTTACAATATGGATCAGAAAATGAAGTGACCAAATTATATTGGAGAATTTAAGAAGAGATCTTACTAAATGCCCCCCTCACTCTTAATTATCCTTCCCAGCCTCTTATCTTTTGAATGCGTTTATATAAAAATTTGAAAATTTTCACATATTATACTAGCAAGGTAAATACTACTGTTTGGCTCCTAGCTCATTTTGCCAAACTTCAAAATCTTATTTCTCGCATTTTTATTTATTTTTATTTTCTTTACTATACTTGTTCAGGTGTAATTTGTTTATAGGTGTGTTGTTGTTCTGTTTGAGAGAAGAAAATCAGAAAAAAAAATATTTTAAATCATCAGCAAACAATAAGAACTCAGATTCTAATAGGGAGCCAAGACGATTTGTAAAGATGCTGATTAACAATGGTTGTAGGTAGGAGCCCTGAGGGATCCCTGAAGTTGTCGAACATGGGTTGGACAAAAAAAAACCATCAATCTTAACCCGCTACTCTCTATCTGTTAGATCAAATTTAATCCAAAGTAAAAGAGACCCAGGCAACATCTTAAATATAAAATATAAGAATATTATAGTTGGCCTTATCAAAGGTTTTATAAAAGTCCGTGCATGTCTTATGAGTTTTATTACCTTCTCCAAAACATTTAAAACATATAGTTGCTTAAAGCAAATAGGTTTGTTTTTACTGAACAATCTTTAGTAAGTCCATGTTGATGATCTCAAATTATTTCCTGATATATGCCATACTAGCTGAATGCCCGCGGCGTTGCTCGCATGAAAATAAAAAGAAAAGTCGAAGAAGGCCTCCAAAGAGATGGATCTAAAATTTGATGGATCATTAAGACTTTCAACTTTATGTATAGAAATGTTCTTAACCGATTTCAGACATGTTGAAAAAATACTCATTCTTTAAGAGGTATTAATTGGTTCACTGCTATATTTAATAAATCCTTTTTTATATTAGATATTTTTGGTATTTCTAATAAATTATTTATTTAAAACCAGTACATAATTAGATATTTAGGTACTAACCATAAAGCAAACACCGATCAGACGAAGAGCAGTAACAAGAACATTAAACAAAAAAATACTATAAAACAATGAGAAGAATGTGAAATATCGGTGTGTGTAACAATTAGCCTTAAATTAGCACCAAGGTGTTAATTTGAAGATGCTTCAAAAAGCTTTCCTGTGTTTGAAAAATGTCTCGTTTCGGTTTAAATTACTTAAACAAATAATGATAATGCATC